>NC_063177.1:13504073-13664172 GCF_023159225.1 Perognathus longimembris pacificus
TATGTACAAACAAAGTTCTGGGTTTAAACCCCAGTTTAAAAAAAAGTCCTAATCTTTCCAAACCTTTATTGCATAACTGCTCTTTTTTTCCAGCTTTTTGGTGGTGAATTGAAGATTAGAGTCTCATGGACTTTTCTGCCCAGCCTTTCTTCAAACCTCAATCCTCAGATACCAGTCTCTTGAGTAGGTAGGACTACAGGTGTGAGCCACCAGTGTCCTGCACTATGCTACTTGTCTTTAGTCCATTTGGAATTCACTTTTATGTATGCTAGAAGACAAAAGTACTTCATTATTGCTCACGCAGATATCTAGTTTTTCTAATAGTGTTTGTTGGAGAGATGACCATTTCCCCATCATGTTTTCTTGGTCCCTGAAAATATCTATCTATCTATCAATCATCTATCTCTCTATGTTGGTGCTGGTCCTAGGGCTTGAACTCAGGGCCTGGGTGCTGTCTTTGAGCTTCTTTTGCTCAAGGCTAGCACTCTATCACTTGAGCTGCAACTCCATTTCCAGCTTTTTCTTTTTTATCTAGTTAATTGGAAATACGAATCTCATTATGGGATTGAGGGCATAGAATGTCAGCCAGTGAGCAAATGAATCTCATGAACTTTCCTGCCTGGGCTGGCTTTGAATTGTGATTCCCCAGATCTCAGATTGCTGAGTAGCTAGGATTATAGGCATGAGCCACTGGTGCCCACATCATATTGTTTTAAATTCTGTAGTCTTATATTTTGAAATCAGGAAGTATGATACCTCCAGCTTTGTTGTTTCTCCAGACTGATTATTGGTCTTTTGGGGTTCCATATAAACTTTAGAATTCTTTTTCTACTTTAGTAAAATAAAATATTATTGGGGCTAAATGTGGCTTAGTGGTAGAGGGCTTGCATTGCATGCATGAAGCCCTGGGTTCAATTCCTTAGTACCACATAAACAGAAAAGCCAGAAGTGGCACTGTAGCTCAAGTGGTAGAGTGCTAGTTTTGAGCAAAAGAAGCTCAGGGACAGTGCCCAGTCCCTGAGTTCAAGCCCCAGGACTGGCAAAAAAAAATGGTATTTTAATAGAGATTCCATTGAATCTGTGGATCATGTGGAGGAGTACCGTAATTTTAATAATGTTAGCTCTTCCAATCTATGAACATGGAATGGATTCACATTTATTTAGGTCTTTTTCTTTCAGCAGTTTTGGAGTTCTCAGGGTACAGTGTTTTATCTCCCTGATTATGTTTTTGTTCTAATTTTCTTTTCATCTTGTGAAACTACAGGTCTATGCTCTTAAATACTAGTTTCCCAGTCTCCTTTCCTCAAACCCTGGCAGCTATCATCCATCAGTCTTCCATCTCTGTGAATCTGTCCACTGTAGCACCTCACATTAGGGAATCATGCAGTAGTTTGTGGTTTGTGGTTTGCTAGTTTCACTTAGGGTGATGTCTTTGAGGTTCGCTTATATTGCAGCCTGTGTGAGAATTTCCTTCTTTTCAAGGTAGAATAATACCCTGTAACATGCTTATGCCATGTGCTCATCTATCATTGGACCTTGAGCTGTTAGCTATTGTGAATATTGCTGGTTTTGCACCTTGTAAGTTTTGTGCATTTATTAGTTTCAGTAGTGTGTGTGTGTGTGTGTGTGTGTGTGTGTGCGCGCGCCGGTTCAGGGACTTGAACTCAGGGCCTGGACTCTGTCTCTGAGCTTTGTTGCTCCAGTCTAGCACTGTACCTCTTAAGTCACAACTCAATTTCTGGCTTTTCAGAAGATAATTGGAGATGAGTCTCACAGACTTTCCATCGTGGGTGTTTTTTAACTGCAATCCTCAGATCTCAGCATCCTGAGTAGCTAGGATTATAGGCAGAAGCCTTTGGTACCTTGCTTCAATAGTGTTATTTAAATTAGTATACATTAGTTGTACTAGAGGAGTTTTGCTATTGTTACATTTCCATAAATGTAAACAGTGTATCCTAATCAGCCTCCTCCTGATGTCTGTCAATAGTTTTTAGTGTTAATTTTCATACATTCAAATAAACCACATGTCCCAACAGAGGGTGTGTGTGTGTGTCCCAGCACAGTGTGTGTGTGTGTTCCTTAGAGTTTTCAAGACAGATCAGGTCATATGCAAACCAAGATAATTCCTTTCACATGTTTTAAAGAAATCATTAAGAATAAATAACCTGGGCTGGGAATATGGCCTAGTGGCAAGAGCGCTTGCCTCGTATACATGAAGCCCTGGGTTCAATTCCCCAGCACCACATATATAGAAAACGGCCAGAAGTGGCGCTGTGGCTCAAGTGGCAGAGTGCTAGCCTTGAGCAAAAGGAAGCCAGGGACAGTGCTCAGGCCCTGAGTTCAAGGCCCAGGACTGGCCACCAAAAAAAAAAAAAAAAAAAAAGAATAAATAACCTGAACATTCATCTGAATCTTTGGGGAAAAGAAAGGGTAGGTAGGAGAAAACAACAGTAGTACAGCTAGAAGAAAACAAAAAAAGTAATAATATAAAAAAGAAAATATAATTACCTGAGGATGGTATTCTCCATTATTAGGCTGCTAGATGAATTATAAACTTCGTGTGTATTTGTGTGTATGTATTTATATCTTCAACAGCTAAAAATTAGCAGTATCTTCTGTGGGACCACTAGTGTAAATAGGTAAACACCAGCAGTCCCACGTAAGAAGTTGCACATTTTTCACGGTACACCCTAAGGCGTGAAATAAACATTAAATTCTACTTTGACCTTGTAGGTAACAGATGCCAACCTCATTTTAATGGCACATGCTCTACATAAGGATTCACTTCATATAAAACAGTGCAGCTGCTATGGAAGGCTGTAGGAGGTTCCTCAAAAAACTAAAAATAGCTCCACCATATGATCCATCCGGCAATCCCACTTCTGGTTCTCCATGCTGCAAAGACATTGAAATCAGAATCTCAAGGGTGCTATTTGCACATTCGTGTTTAGTGCAGCATTATTCACAATAGCCTAGAAGTGGGAGGAACCTAGGTGTCCACTAATGAATGAAGGGGGCCTTTACCCCTTCATATGGTATATCCATGAAGAGAGTATTATTCAGCCTTTAAAAAGGAGGAAACTCTGTCTCATGCTACATGGATAAACCCTGAGGACATTGTGCTATGGGAAAGAAACAAGAGAAAGGCACATGACTCTTACTGATAAACTCAGGGGAGAAAACAACTCAGCACACAGTACATTCTATTTTGGGAGGAAAGGACATGAAGGCCAAGCACAATCATTCCCTAGCCAGCTAGTTTGGGAGTCCTCTGTGCATAGGAACCCAGGATCCCTATTAAAAGCCCTTCCAGGTGCTTCTGAAAGGGGGTCTACCTGACACTAGTTCTTTACATTTACCTTCCTCTCTCACTTGGGTAGGTGGGTGGCTTCTGTTGGCTTGGCTGATTCTGATTTGGATAAGAGGAAGCCAGTCTCCTTTATTATTACTACTATTGTTGTTTTGCCTGGGGCTTGAACTCAGGGTCTGTGCAGTGTGAGCTTTTGTGCTCAAGGTTAGTGCCCTACCACTTTTTTTCTTTTTTTTTTTTTTTTTTTTGGCCAGTCCTGGTGCTTGGACTCGGCCTGAGCACTGTCCCTGGCTTCTTTTTGCTCAAGGCTAGCACTCTGCCACTTGAGCCACAGCGCCACTTCTGGCCATTTTCTGTATATGTGGTGCTGGGGAATTGAACCCAGGGCCTCATGTATAGGAGGCAAGCACTCTTGCCACTAGGCCATATCGCCAGGCCCAGTGCCCTACCACTTTGAGCCACAGCTCCACTACCAGTTTTTGAGTGGTTAATTGGAGATAAGAGTCTCACAGACTTTCCTGCCCTGGCTGGCTTTGAACCACGATCCTCAGATCTCATGCTCCTGAGTAGCTAGGATTACAGTCGTGAGCCACTGGCATCTGGTCCTTCCTGTGATCTTAATCTTCCCCAGCTGATAAAATTTCCAGGTGTGGATCATGACCACTGTGTTCCTTTAGGAACGTCTGTGTTTCTCAGCAGATAAAGGAGAGCTGGGAGAAAGGCTCCATCTGTGTCCTGTGCAGCCCAGGGCCTCTCAGATGAAAGGAATCAATATTCCATGGTGCTGGGCTTTTGAGTGGCATTTCCCGAGGGTGGCTCTCAGGTAATGGATGTGTTGAGAGCGGCCTTCCTCCTGAGACAGCAGCTTGCACTAATGTACATTTCCTCCATAGCTGTCAATTTCTTTTACAAAAGCAGTCTTTGCAGAGCTGCTCTGAAGCCTGTGGTTTCTCAGAATAGCCAGCTCAGAATATGCCAAAGATGACTCTTTGGCAGTGGCATTTTCTTGTCTCTGGCAGTCTTATTTTGTAAGTGTGCTGAGCCCCAACATGGGCTTCCTGTGACATCTGAGCAAGATTCCCTTGCTCTCTTGCCCTTCCCCCACCCCCACCCCCTCACCTGTGAGTCAGATCAATTTCATTTGGATTGGAATCCCTAACCTTGCTTTAGAAGGACAAAGATCATCATGACAATGATCCTAACTTCTCTGGACACTGGAGTGAGCACTTGTATATAGAGATAGAAGATGCTTACCCCTACCCCCTTCTCTCTCTCTGTAACCACAGAATAAACAGAGGCAGAATGGAAAAGGGGAGGAGGAAGGAACAGCAGAGAGTAAGGGATCTCCAGGCTGCTCAAGTTAGAGGAAGGACTGGGTTTGTTGCTGGAGTTACTAGAGGTCTGGTAATTTTCAGCTGGGAGGATGGCTTTTTGTGCCAGTCATGGGGCTTGAATTCAGGACTTGGGTGCCATCCCAGGTGTTGTTGTTTTTTCCCCCCTCAAGGATAATGCTATACCACTTGAGCCACAGCTCCACATTTAGCCTTTGGGCATTCTATTGGCAATAGTCTCACTAACTTTCCTGCTCCGGCTGGTTTTGAACTGTGATCCTCAGATCTTAGCCTCCTGAGTAGCTAGTGTTACAGATGTGAGCCACCAGCACCTGGCTAAACCATGGTTTTTGTTTGGCTCAGAGGTTGGGACATTCTCTTGCCCTTTGCTCCAGCTCAATTCACCAACTAATACTCATTCAACCAGGGGAAAAGCTTAGCCATGGTGGGGCAAGGCATATCCCATCCTTCAAGGCTTCCTTTAGGATAATTTAAAGGTTTTAGACGGCTCTATCCTCCACCTGTCTATGGTGCGGCAAATTCATAGACGAATCTGTTTTAATATGGGGCTGGGGGAGGCTGGGATCCAAATGTACATTTTGTGCTTAGCATGTACAAAGCCCTGGCTCCCATCCATAAGGAAGGAAGGAAGAACAGATAGAGGAAGGGAGGGAGGGAGGGAGGAAAGGAGGAGGAGGAGGAGGAAGGAAGGAGGGCAGGCAAGCATTTTTACTGTCACCATGGAAACTGTGCTGCACATGTAATGGGAGGGGCTTAGGTCGCGTTGGTCCCAGGCATCTGCTGACCTGCTTCCAGGTGTAGCTATGGACAAGGGACTCTATTGAAGCACCCTAAGTTCACTAAGAAATGGAGGCCATCTGACCCGACAGAGGTGGAGGGTCGGTGGGATGGAGAAGCTGGGATTCTAGGCAGCCGAAGGGACTTTTCCAGACAGGGTCAGCTGGGAAGGGCCTTCAGCATGACATCACAGAAGCCTGGGAAGAAGCCCAGCATGATGACATAGGAGCCTGTTGAGACACATGGGGGAGGGGATGAGAACCCAGACGGGCTGGACCAGAGAGGGGATGTAGGCCAGAGCAGCTCCTGCCTCACCCAGGAGGCCCCAAACCTGTGCCTCTTACCGAAAAAGAAGCAGGAAAACCATTAAGTTGAGCTGCCAAAACGCAGAGGCTCACTGGGCAGTGCCAATGAGAAGCCATCACCAAAATGAATGCAGTCAGCTTGACAGCATCCTAATCAGTGTTAAGAGAAATTCCCCACAGGTTGGCCTACAGGGGAATAGAAACAAAGGTATGATAGACAGACAGCCATACAACCCCAACCCTATTTTGCCTGGTAAATGCAAGGCTCTGAGTTCAAATCTCAGTCTATCTATCTATCTATCTATCTATCTATCTATCTATCTATCTATCTATCTATCTATCTATCTATATTTCAGAAGAGAACGGTGGGCTCAGAGGGAGAACACAGAGAGGCAGCTGTACCAGGACCTTTGTCGGAGCATATGGTGCAAACCAGAGAGAATGTGACAATACAGTGGGACAAAAGGCGGAACCACACTGAGTGTGGTGATGGGAAATCCTAGCTCTGCGTGGGGAGGAAGGAGAAAAGTGTGCTGACAGCTCAGAGTCTCATTCTAGCATTTTCATCTTCATCCTCTCAGGTGG
Source organism: Perognathus longimembris pacificus (assembly GCF_023159225.1). Lineage (NCBI taxonomy): Eukaryota > Metazoa > Chordata > Mammalia > Rodentia > Heteromyidae > Perognathus > Perognathus longimembris. Next base: position 13,510,403 of record NC_063177.1, read on the forward strand.
ATGGACATGAATGAGTCCACTCAATGGAGTTTCTGTAATAGTTTGTTCCAGGGTAATTGCCAGGACAAAGCCAATCCCCTCCTGTGGTTATAATTAGCCTAACCAGGGATTCACAGGGTTTCCTCCCTGTGATGGCTCTAGATCACCCCTCTTGGGTTCTGTGGCTCCTCTCTGATCTGGTAAGGCAGATCCCCATGAGGATCTGTTTTGCCCATCTGTGGGATTGTAGCATCCATTCTCTGTTGAGAAAGGCTTCCTTCTTCTCTAGATGGAGCTAGTTGCTGGTCTCAGCAGCATTGTCTTTTACATTGCCAAGTAATATTCTACTGCATGGAGGATCACAGTTTGTGTCCCATTTTCCAATTGCTGCAAACCTGAGTGAGCTATTTCTATTTGGGGCAGGGAGAGAGGAATAGTATGAATAAAGCACACAGGCTAGTTTGAATCCTTTTTGTGTACCCTGGAGGATAGAGTGCCCTGAGTTTTCTGGTTACCTGGTCCTGGGATGGTTTAGGGTGCAAGAGAAAGCTAGGAAGTACCTGTCTACCTCTTGGCTTCATCCCCCTTCCTAGAGCCTCACTGCTTGCTAGTGACCACACATTTCAAAGAATTTGGTGGCAGTGTCTTAAATGGTCACAACTGCCCAGAAAACATTCACTTAGAGACCATGTTTGGGTATTGGTTTGAGGAGGTCTGGGAAAAGCTGATAAAGGCCCATTATTTTCCATCAAGAGACCTTTCTCAGTGCCTTAAAGAGAAAGGAAGACAGCTTCCACAGGGAAGTGGGTTCAGCTCTGAGCTCCCACAGGGCCAAGTGCTTCAGCCAGGCCTGATGCCATGTGCAGGAGAGAACACCAGGAGTCAGTTCCGGCCCAGGGACAGGCAGAGCTGCCTGGACTCACAGCCCGAGTGGCTGAGGGCTCTGGGGAGGCCCTGGAGTGGTGGCTCTTGGAGAGAGGCTCCATTGCTTTTACCTGTTCTCAACAACCCAGGAAAGTATAGGGCAGGAGTTCCCCCTACCAAGGATGTATGAACCGAAGCCTGAGGCTGATGCCATCTTCTACCATTCATTGGTAGAAGAAGAATTGTCCTAACTTCAACTCCAGCCCAGGCTCTGGGAATGGAAGCAGAAGTGTGGCTGGTGCTTGTCTCCTGTCCTGACTTCAGCTCAAATCCAGTGGCATTATACTGTCTCCTACGGGAAGGTGAGGCATTTAGTGGTCATGAATTCACCTAAAGGAAGTACTGGAAGTCACAGACCTGCCTGCCTGATGTTCTGGACTGCTGGAGTAAAATTCTGAGTTCCTGGTTCAGGGACTGGAAAATCAGGCATCAGATCTTAAAATCTTCTCCTTGTGTCTTGAGCGCCCTCTGCTGTCTGGCTGGATAACAACCGCCTCTAATGTTTTCAGGAGGGTGAGAGTTAATGAACGAATATTCAGAGTCCCAGGCTGTATTCATAAAAACTCTTCCTTATTAGTGAGGAAAATATACGCATACCAAATGTGACTAGGCACTGTTATATGTAAATATAAAACATATCACTAAAATGTGCCACAAATGTTGTTTTTGTTGTGCTCAAGGGTAGTCATGTAAGTTACCATAAACAACCAAATGGCCCTACTTATGAATTTTAAGGTGCTTTAATGGGCTGGGAATGTGGCCTAGTGGCAAGAGTGCTTGCCTCATACACATGAAGCACTGGGTTCGATTCCTCAGCACCACATATATAGAAAACAGCCAGAAGTGGTGCTGTGGCTCCAGTGGCAGAGTGCTAGCCTTGAGTAAAAGTGAAGCCAGGGACAGTGCTCAGGCCCTGAGTCCAAGGTCCAGGACTGGCAAAAAAAAAAAAGGTGCTTTAATCAACAAATATTTATTTAATTTTGGGGCCAGAAATGGGGTTTGAACTCAGGGCCTTATGTTCTGGCTTGGCTTTTTTGCTCAAGGCTGGTAATCTAGCACTTGAGCCACAGCTCCACTACTAGCTTTTTGCTGGTTAAGTGGAGCTAAGAGTCTCACAGACTTTTTTTTAAACCCAGGCTGTCTTGGAACAGGGATCCTCAGATCTCAGCCTCCTGAGTAGCCATCATTACAGGCATGAGCTACTAGCACCCAGCTCAACAATATTTTTTTTGGGTGGGGGGAGGGCCAGTTCTGGGCCATGAACTCAGGGCCTGAGCACTGTCCCTGGCTTCTTTTTTTGCTCAAGGCTAGCACTCTGCCACTTGAGTCACAGCACCACTTATGGCCGTTTTCTATATGTGTGGTGCTGGGGAATTGAACCCAGGGCTTCATGTATACAAGGCGAGCACTCTTGCCACTAGGCCATATTCCTAGCCCTCAACAAATATTTATAAAAGTTTTCTGTGTGATCTATCTATAATGAAAGTAAAGAAAAAAGTTTAAAAGGACACTGTTCTTATTCTAGAGTTGCCATTTCTTATTGGAAAAGACAAAGCACAGCCTGCAAGTAGAGATGGCAGGGTGAGCGAGAGGGGAGTGAGGACATGGGTGAGGGTCAGGCCAGGAAGGCCAAATGCCAGATGTGCAACCAGGAGAGAATCTGTGATGACACATCATGACAGAGTACTTGATACAGCAAAACTGTTCACCTCATGGCTAGGAAGTAAAAGAAAAGAAAGAGACCAGAATCCCATAGCTCCATTTCAAGGGCATTCCCCAAATAATCTGCAGACCTCCCACAAGACCCCAACTCTATAGTGCCTAACTGGGGACCAAGCCTTTGCCACAGGGCGGCCATTGGAAGACATTTCAGATGGAAAGTGGATTGTGCTGCTGAAGAAATGGGAGTTAGGCCGGCCAGAAGCCTTTGGAAAGGACTGGCAGCTGAAGGCTGTCTGGCCAACAACATCCCAGCAGCTGGGGCAGGAAATCCTGTTCCCAGTGGGGAACTGGCTGGGCTATCATAGTGTCTGCTTTAGAGGACAGAGGAAGAATGGCAGCCATGGGAGACTGTTAGAAACCTCATGGTTCTGTTTGTTGTGCCTTAAATAATTCCCTGTATTACTTGGAAAGGCCAAAAGAGGGTGTATGTGTGTGTGTGTGTGTGTGTGTGTGTGTGTGTGTGTGTGTGTGTGTGTGTGTGATGGGTTTGTTTTCCCCCAGTACTAGGGCTTGAACCCAAGATCTGGATGTTGTCCCTGAGCTTTTTCGCTAAAGGCTGACATTCTACCACTTGAGCCAGAACTCTACTTCTTTTTTTTTTTTTGGTGGTGGTTAACTGGAGGTAAGAGTCTTCCGGACTTTCTTTTTTCTTTCTTTTTTTTTTTTTTTTTGGCCAGTCTGGGCCTTGAACTCAGGGCCTGAGCACTGTCCCTGGCTTCCTTTTTTGCTCAAGGCTAGCACTCTGCCACTTGAGCCACAGTGCCACTTCTGGCCATTTTTTTTTCTATGTATGTGGTGCTGGGGAATCGAACCCAGGGCTTCATGTACGGGAGGCAAGCTCTCTTGCCACTAGGCCATATTTCCAGCCCCTTCCAGACTTTCTTGTTGGGACTGGCAATCCTCAGATCTCAGCCTCCTGGGTAGTTAGGATGACAGTCATGAGCTACAGGTGCCCAGCTCTGCAGGAGTTTCTTTTTCTTTTTTATTTTTTTGCCAGTCCTGGGCCTTGAACTCAGAGCCTGAGTACTGTCCCTGGCTTCCTTATTGCTCAAGGCTAGCACTCTACCACTGGAGCCACAGTGCCACTTTTGGCCGTTTTATATATATGTGGTGCTGGGGAATCGAACCCAGGGCTTCATGTGTATGAGGCAAGCTCTCTTGCCACTAGGCCATATTCCCAGCCCTGCAGGAGTTTCTGTCACCAAGATTTGCTGTATGAAAAGGAGTTGATGCTAAGAGAAGGTCTGGTTCTGGCCAGGATGATGCATGTGCAGCACCTGTTGGCTCGATGCAGAAAATGAGGAAAAGGGGACCTGGGAACCAGCAGACCAGAACTGTGAGAAGCTCCAAGAGGAAGGACTGTACATGGGTGTACCCTAGTCTCCTGATCTTCTGCTCAGGGTACATAGACACATGCAGAGACATATACAGAGAAAGTGTAGTGTGAAAACTTTGGGGAGAAGTCAGCCATCCTTAAGCCAGGGAGAGAAGCCTTAACTGTGCAGACTGGTTGATCTGGACTTCTAGCCTCCAAACACCCTTTGTGTCATCCAGTATGCTCTCCAGTTCTTTGTTATGGCTTCCCTAGCAAGCTCATACACTGTATCTCCAACTGGTACCCACCTGGCAGGTGCCTTGCAAGGAGAAATGAGATTAGGTGAAATGCTGAAAAGTAAGCATTTATTGTTCATGACATCTGATGAGAACTCAGTAAAACTGATGTTACATAAATGCTGGTTTATTTCACAGAAATACAGAATCTATTGTGGGAAAACTAAAATTGTGCCAGAAGGAGTTGCAGGGAACATGAATCAGAATAGGAAAGGTGGAGCGGAGTGTGGGTGGCTCCCGCCCACAATCCTAGCTATTCAGAAGGCTGAGATCTAGAAGATCTTGGTTCAAGGCCAGCCTGGGCAGAATAGTCTAGGAGACTCTATCTCCAAAAATGACCATCAAAAAGCTAGGCTGGAGGCATGGCTCAAATAGTAGAGTTCCAGCTGAGCAAGCAAGCCAAGAAAATATAAGTCCTTGAAAATGTAGCTCAGTTGGTAGATCATATGCTTAGCATGCCCAAGGACTTGGGTTCAATGTAGCAATAATAATTATTATAACAATAATGGAAACGGAAAAGAAGCTGTTTAGGACAGTGTTAAAGTTGGCTTTATACTAGGGAACCTTTTTTTTTTTTTCTTTTTCTCAACACCAGGTTAAACTCAAGACCACAGGTTTATTAGACAGGTGTTATACTGCTGAGCCACACTTCTATCCCAGACAGGGTCTCACTTTGTGCCTAGGTACACACCTGGACTTTGATCTGTCTATTTTAGGCTTCCCATCATAACTTGGATGACAGACATTTGCCAATACACCTAGCTTCTTCCACTGAGATGGAATCTGACTTTTGTGTCTGAACTTTTTTATCTCAGCCTCTCATGGCTAGAATGACGAGTGAATGCTATCACATCCAGTTACTGGTTGAGAAGGGGCCTCATGAGCGTTTCTGTTTTCAGGCTCCCAAGTAGTTAGGAATACAGGTATGAAGCACAGGCACATAGCTTGAGGATCTTCTGAAAAACAACCCACTTGCTTGGAAGCAGCATTTAGAAGTCAGCATTTAGAAGCTTCCCTAGTAGGCCAGGATTTGTTTTGATAATCCATTAAAAATGTTTTCTACAGTATTTTGGCTTGAAGACAGTGAATATAAATTTGGCATTTCCACATGCTTTCTCCAAAATTCATTGAGAGCAGCAAGGAAAAAAATCAGAAAGAAATGCAGATCTACAGCCTAAGTAGTAGAGAAGATGCAGAGGAGACAGTTCAGGGCCATTTCGAAGGACATTTTCTCAAGAGAAGACAACATCCTGAGAGGAGGCACAAACAAAAACCCTGCCCTTAAAGGAGTCGTGACAAGTTGCATAGGTGATAGTATCTTTGGATTTTTCCCTCAGGAGGTTGAGACCTGAGGATCTCGGTTCAAAGCCAGCCTGGGCATTAAAGTCTATGAGTCATCTCCAATCCGTCAATAAAAAGCTGGAAGTGGAGCTGTGGTTCATTAAGATGCTAGCCTGGAGATGAAAAGGCTCAGGGACAGTGCCCAGGCCCTAAATTCAAGCCAAGGACCAGCAAACAAATAAATAAGCAAGCAAGCAGTCAGGATGTGAATCCATAGAGGACACAGATGCAAGGAACTGGAGACCTTTCTCAGCACCACTGACTAGGTAAGATGTCAATCAAAGATCAGGAAAACAGGTAGCGCTTCAAGGAGGTTGAGGGTGCTCTGAAGATATACTGGCATGTGCTGCTGAAGATAAACTAGCACATATTTAGATGCATCAAGTATCTGCATGCTGCCCTGTGACCCAGCAATTCCATCCCTTGGGGTCCACATGTGCCAGAGGAGATCTGGACCAATCAGTTTTGTTGTTATTGTTGTTTTGTTTTTGTGTCTGCATTGAGGCTTGAACTTTAGACCTTGAGCTCTTGTTTAGCTTTTTCACTCAAGGATGACACTGTACCACTGGAGCCATACCTCCACTTCCTTTTGATGGTTAACTAGAGATAAGAGTCTCACAAATTTATTTGCCTGGGCTGTCTTTGGACCTTGTCCTCAAATCTCAGCCTCCTGAGTATCTAGGATTACAGGTGTGAGCTACCAGGACCCAGCACCACTCTGTTTAGAGAACTATTTGTATTTCCCAAGATTTGAAATGAAAAGTTTCCATTAAAAGAATTACTGAAGAAATTTTAGTATCTTAAAACTAAAAAAAGCAAAAGGAAGAATCTCCCCAAATCCAACTTTGGAGCAATCACAAGACCCACAAGAAGTCATGAGACATGAAGCCACCCAAATGGTGATACATAGCTGTAATCCCAGCTATTTAGAGGCTGAGGCTCAGGGCTTGTAAATTCGAGCTAGCCTGAGCAATTTAGTGACTTAAAAAAACAGGCTGGGAATGTGGCTTAGTGGTAGAGTGCTTGCCTAGCATGCATGAAGCCCTGGGTTCCATTCCTTGGTACCACATGAAAACACCAGAAATGTTGCTGTGGCTCAAGTGGTAGAGCGCTAGCCTTGAGCAAAAGAAGCTCAGGGACAGTGCCCAGGCCGAGTTCAAGTCCCAGGACTATCAAAAAAAAAAAAAAAAAGGTCTAATTTTTTTTTAAAAGCAACAAACCTCAAAAGTACAGCAAAGTTGACTATGTCTGCACATAAGATAGCATGGAAGGCCCTGCTATTCTAGTTATTATGGAGTGGTGAAGGAGATGTTACCCCTCACAGCCTGGCAGGGACTGGGAGGTTGGGGAGGGGTGTGAGGGAGAATGGGGGGAGGGGCTCGCTTATCATTACTATGGAAACAAAGTCTTGGGGGCGGGCCCAGTAAGGGGCGTGGCCAGTGTATTGGAGAGGTTCAGAGGTCCCACTTTGTCCAGGGCCAGGGGCTGGGGGTAGAGCACGAGGATTCCAGGGATCTCTGGTCTTGGCCTCTAACCTGCATCCTGGACCCTAAGAGGTAGCTCGGAGCTGGACAACCTGGTTTGAAGAGCTTCCTCTCCCTGAATGGGTGGTGTAATGTTGGATGGTCACTTCCTAATATTCTTCCAGTATATCACGGGCTATTTAGTTCCAGAATGCAGAGGTGTTGCAGAAGGAGGGGGAGGCTGGGACTAGAACATCTTAGGCCTATCTCAGGGTTGGTGACTCTGGGACAGCGAGCCAGAAGAGAAGTGAAGCATGTGGCTGGGTGGGGCCCCACATGAAGTCACAGATGCCCCACTGTGACGCATGTGGGCACTCAGCCTGGATTGGTCCCTTGGGCAGAGGGCCGGACTAAAGCCCTGGGCTGCTCCCATAGCTCACCTGTGGCCTCTCCTTGAGGCCATGGTGGCCTTGGTCTGAGTAGCCCAGGTGGGACAGTGACTTCTGGAAGCCGATATGGATTGTCTCCATGTTGCCTCCAACTTGAAGCCAGGCGGCCTCAGTAGAGGTCACTGTTCAGCTGTTCCAGGGCTTCTGGAACAAAAGTACGAGACCCACAGAATCTCTGGAAACATCCAAGAAAGGAAACTGTGACCAATGTGGGCTGTGCCTTGCTGAGGGAAACCAAAATGATTTAGAAGAGCCCGGGTCTTAGAATAGCAGCTTTTAAACATTGTTTGGGCAGGTAAAAGAACTGTGAAGAAACATTGGAACCCCAAAATGGGGCCTAGAGGAACTCCCAGATCCAAAGGATGTGCAGAATGCACTAGCTAATGACTACCCTGAGAGACATGGGGACCCAAATCTTGGGAAGTGCACACTATTACGGTTACTAGTAGTGATACTATTAACTAGAAGTGCTTTGAGGGACCTTGTGACTCTCACTACTGGTCATAAAAGTATTATCATTGGAGCTGGCGGTGTAGCCCACTGTATAGTTCCTGCTTAGCTTCTGTCCCCAGCACCATCAGAAAAGAAAAGCTCAAAGTTCTGCTGCTCCTGGAGGGGAATTGGGTGCCTCTTGGCCAGCAGAGCCTGACCTGGGTCTTCAGTTCCAGCACCTAAAAGGAAACGTGGAACAGCTCAATAGTGCTTCTTCTGAGGAGTGCAAGATTTGGCTGGTGTTGGGACCACAGCAATGTAAACGGAGTTCCTCTTATTTTCTTTTGGGCCATATCTGTCAGGAAGTTGGCTAGCAGAGGGAAGGCTGATCTAGGGACTTTGCTCCCATGAATCTGGGGTTGTCTGTGGCTTTGGCTCCTGGTTGAGAATGGCAATTTAATAGGACATTAGGATGGGGAAAACAGACCATCTTCTTGTGGTCCAGCTACAAGCAGGACTGTTAGTGGACAGCCTTCAGCTGTCACCTCCAGCTGTCATTCTCCAGGAGCCCCCTTCCCCATAACAGGCCAGGTGTGCTTCACAGCCTGACAGCTCCCTGCCCATTTGGCTCCTCACATGATCTCATTTTCCCTGGAGATGCTCCTGAAGAGTCAGGTGTAGCTTAGTGGTAGAGTACTTTGCCTAGCATGCATGAGACCTTGGGTTTGATCTTCATCACAGCCTAAATAAATAACATGTTCCCAAACCTCCATGTTGGTGGTGGTGTAGATAACTTACCCTAAAGGGCAGCATACTTTGTTTTACCTTGGAGGGGGAAGGGGCAGGTCCCTCTGCAAATCCCTGGTTGGAATTTGTCAAACAGGATTGTGTTAGTCTGAAAGATGGGGGACAACTTCCGTGGTCTCTGGTGAGTTAGAATATTTCCAGTCCTTTAGAAAGCAGAAGCCAACCAATGGTAGAGAGCCAGCCTTGAGCAAAAAAGCTAAGGATCAGTGCCTAAGCATATGCCCCACATATGAGAAAGCCCCAGGATACCTCCACCCACATCTACACACAAGAAAAAGGAAAATAGCAGCCAAGCCTGGCATAGCTGTAATCTTGGATACTTGGGAAGTTGGGGGAGGGGAATCACTGTTCAAGGTCAGCTGGGGCATACTTATGAGTTCAAGAGACTCCATCTCGCTTAATGTCTGAGTACAATGGCACACTCCTGTTTTTCCTACTTGAGAGGAAATGGGTGGGTGCAGTGGCGGGCACCTGTCATCCAGTAGCATAGGGAAGCACAATTAGGAGGATAGAAATCTTGGTGGGCCTTGCCATAAACTGAGACCCTGTCTTGAAAACAACTAAAGCCAAAGAGGCTAGAAGTGTGGCTCCAGCAACAGAGCGAGCACTAGGCCCCAAGCTCAATCCCTGCTATTGCCAATAAATAAATAGAAGCAAAGAAATCTTCCTCGCTAACTAAAGCAGCAGTTGCCCTGGTCTAAAATACTAAACTTAAGAAAACTGAGAAGCCAACTTTGGTGTTTTTCCATGCTAAGATCCTGCCTCACTGCTTGGAGATCTAGATTGTACTTGTGCATCAGCTTGCTTTGTTCATATATAAACCCAGCTTTGGCACAAACCATCTTTGCATTCATCCTTGACTGTTTCTGTAGTCCAAATTCTGTAGAAGTCCAAATGCTTGCACAGAAGCTTGGAAACATTTGTCACATTACAATCCCAAAAGCCATGCTTTCTCAGGCTTGTATGAGAATATGTTTCACCACACCCTTGCCAATGTTGCTAACCTCCATCTTTTTCCCCCTGTAATTCAGTGTTGATTATTCTTCATCTTGAAAATTTTATATTGCATAAGTGTTTTCTAAAATAAAGTTGAGAGTTTCCATACACAAGTTGTAAACTAAGGAAGCACTTCATTAGGATTTCTTGGCTGAAGCTTCTAGAATTCAGGGAGTAAGGCAGGTACAGGGGTGAGGTGATGTGGGCCATCCAATAAAAGTAGTTGGGTTTAATAATGAAGCATTTTTGAAAGATAAAAGTAAATGTAAAAATACCCTGTGAAAGCTAGGCACTGGTGGTTCATGCCTGTAAATCCTAGCTATTCAGGAGGCTGATCTCTGAAGATTGTGGTTCAAAGCCAGCCCAGGCAGGAAAGCCCATGAAGCTCTTATCTCCAATTAATCACAGTTAAAGCAGAAGTGGCACTGTGGCTCAAGTGGTAGAGTGCTAGCTTTGAGCAAAAGAAGCTTAAGGACAGTGCCCAGGCCAGGCCCAGAGTTCAAGCCCCAAGACTGGCTAAAAAAAAAAAAAAATGTGTGTGTGTGTGTGTGTGTGTAATGATACCCTGTGAACAAAATCCTGAACCAAAATTTTAATAAAGACAGATTTGATCCTGTACAACTGGCTCACATCCAGTCCTAGCAGGCAGGATTCTAGGGGTGTGTGTGTGTGTGCCAATACTGGAGCTTGAACTCAGTCATAGGACTTGAACTCAGGGCCTGGGCGCTGTCCCTGAGCTTTTTCACAGATTTTCCTGAGCAGATTGGCTAAGAACCTCAATCCTAAAATTTCAGTTTAGCTGGGATATAGCTGGGATTACAGGCGTGAGCCACCAGTGCCCAGCAGGATTCTAGTCTTAAAAGGGACTATTAGTCCCACCAGTAAGTCCTTACTTGATTAGTAACTCCCTCATCTGACCACATTGCAGTATAATGTCATGCCATGTCACAGAGCACAAAAACTGTTTTTGGTTTCCTATTTTAACACAAAGGCCAAGACATTCCCCAGGTATATCCACAGATCTGGGCAAGGGTTTAAGCTTAAAGTGTCTCTAGTTTTTCCTTGGATGTGGGGGCCTTCCTTCCAGTAGATTCTGTATTCTTGAGTTGTCTGAGAAACTGGCTCTTCGCTAGAGTGACTTCTATGCCAAAGGAGGGGAAATCTGAGAGATCAGCCTGGATTATGAATCTGATACACTGCCCTAGATACCCCACTTCCTGTCCACAATAGGTCCAATGCACCCTGAGCCACTAGAAAATGGAATTAATAATCACACCATGTGCTGGGCTGACCTTCCCATCCCTAAGGACGGAGATAAAAGCCCAGGCATCAGCTTGGGCTCAGCCCCTCTAGGATCCCTAGCTAATTCCAAATGTTTGCTATTCTACCAGCCACAAAGAAACAGTGCTGTTATTCTTTCCTCTTCCACCTGTTAGAGGCAGCTTGGAGAGCCCTCCTGAAGCTTGGGCAGCAGACAAGTCTTGCAGGGAGCCCAGGTGCCGCATGGTTCCTCTTTATTTTTATGGGGCCCTTCCAGATCTTTCTTGAATCAAGATGGATGTTTCTTGTTCTTAAACAGACCAAGATTGTCATCTTTTTATATAAAATGAGTTAAAAGTTTATTGTTATTATAAAAGTGATGTACAGAGGGATTATAGTTACATCAGGACAATATCACCCCTTCCCTCTAATGAGCTTTGCAAATTTTATTTATTCACTTAATAGGAAGGAAAAAAACAGTATTGTCCAAAAGCAGATATTTGAGATTCCCACAAAGCGAACAATGAGACCTTTAAAATTATTAACTCAAACGCAGAGACAGAATAACAAGTGAAAAAATTAATAATAAAAATATATATAAAAATAAAGTACACGTAGGTAGAGGAGTAAAAAAAATTAATAAAAAATCAGTCAGGAGCTGATGGCTCATGCCTGTAATCCTACTCAAGAGGATGAGATTTGAGGACTGAGATTTGAAGCCAGCGTGGGCAAGAAAGTCCTTGAGACCCAGCTCCAATTAACAAGAGAAAAAAAAAAAAGCCACAGGGCGTAAGATATCACAAGAAATGTACACACTGCCCTACTATGTAACTGTACCCTTTTTGCACAACACCTTGTCAAAAAAAATTGTATTCAATTAATAAATAAATTAAATTAAAAAAAAAAAAGCCACAATCGTGGAGCTGTAAAGCACAGTGCCCAGGCCCTGAGTTCAAGCCCCAGTACCGACACAAACACAAAAAATAATATTGTCACGGGTGCAGCTAAGGAACGCTATAGCTCCATCTGGGTACTGGCTCGGTATCTGCACTTTGTGAAAATCCAGCGGTTGGTTGTGTGCCACCCATATATGGCACGTATGGAATATATAAGGCCTACCTGTATACAGCAGGCAAAGTCTAGGAGCGGAAAGGTTAGCAGCGGCCGGCTGTGCTCCGCAGGATTTCTCGTGATGCCCATTTCCTTCCGCCCTCCCTTCATGAAATGCTCACACTTGATGGAAAAGGTTGCGTCGTCTCTCAAGCTTGCCCTCGAGGGTCCGCCGGCTCCGGCGTGCCCTCGCGGCCCCCCGCTTCTGTCCCTCCTGAGGGGACAGCACCCGAGGAAGCAGGCCTGGGGGGGGGGGGGGGGAGAGGCACCCTCAGACCCCATGTCCCGGCCAGGGGCCCCTGCGGCGGTGCCCCGGGGTTCACGGCCCGCACATCAGTGGCCAAAGCCCCTCTTAGGATCAGGGGAGCAGGACGAGGTGCACGACCACCGCGGCTGCCCAGTGACCAGAGGCCTCCGCCCCGCCGCCCGCCAGCCTGGGCCAGGCCCCGGCGTCCCCGCGCCCACTTTGTCCCCTCGCCCGCCCGCTCCAGCGGAGTCGCCGAGGCCCCGGGGGGCCCGCAAGCTCCGCGGTCCCCTCCCAAGCCGGGGTCCCCCCTCCCGGCCACGGGGTCCCCTCCCCTCCTCACCCCTCACCGGGTCCCCTCTCCCCGCGAGCGTCCCCGAGCTTCACTCCGCGTGTCCCCTCGGACCCGCCCTCTCCTCTACCCCCGCCCGCCGCAGCCCCGGGCCCCTCGCCCCCGCGCCCCGGGCCGGGCACTGTCGGAGCCGAGGAGGCGGAGCCCAGCGTCGGCTCCCGGGTGCCTGCGCAGACGCGGCGCCGCCGTTCGGGCCCCATTGGCCCGGAGGCGCCGGTTCCCGTCCCGGAGCAGCTGGGCTCCGAGCTCTTCTCCCGTTTCCCCGGGCCTGAGGTCCAGAGGCGAGCCTGCTGCTCCATCCGGAAGCTCCCGAGCCGCGGGGGACAGCGCGGGCATAGCGAGGCCTTTAACGATGCGGAGTCTCTAGCTCGCTGTGACCTCGTGGCGCAATGGTAGCGCGTCTGACTCCAGATCAGAAGGTTGCGTGTTCAAGTCACGTCGGGGTCATTGTTGGTTTTTTTCATCGCCACCCACTGCAGAATAGGATGATTGGAATTAACGCCATACAAGTAGAAATTAGGCCTGCGCTCGATCCGTGGTCCTTCCAGCGCAGAGCAAAGCCCCTCTCCTTTTTCCTTTCCCTTGACAGCATCTACAGCGGATAGCTACAGAGAGCCATTTCTCCTGGCGACCGGCAGGAGGCGCTGCCGTAGCCGCCCACTGACACTCAAGATCCAGCCATCCAGTCCGGCGCTCCTCCAGGCCCCGCCCATTCGTCCGCCCCGCCCGCCAGCCCCTTGCGCTTCTCCCGCCTCCAGGTCACCTGGGTCGCCACAGGGGTCCCTGCGACCCGGAAGCACTGCTGCGTCACGTAATTCTACTCCGTGGTCTTGCGCCCTCCTTTCTTCCGGGTCCTGTTGGGCGCCTGCTGGTCACTGGTGGTCATTTTCACAGCTAGGCTGTTGTTACCCAATTCCTAGAAGGACTGTGAGTGCAACCATTAGGCCTGGACTCTCACCTCAGTTTTGTGTGTTAATACTCTTATTTTAAAAAATTTCTTCTGGTCCATGGGAAGATTGGTGTAGAGAAAAAAAAAATTCCGTTTATTTATTTATTTATTTTTTGCAGGACCCGGAGCAGAGCCTGGGCTCTGAGACTGTCATTGGGCCCATTTTACTCAAGGCTAGTGCTCCTACCACTTGAGCCACAGCTCCACTTCTGGCTTTTATTTATTTGTTTTTAAATTTTTAGGTTGTTAACTGGAAATAAGAGTCCCAAAGACTTTCCTGCCTCAGCTGGCTTGACACTGTGATTCTCATATCTCCCCCTTCTGACTAGGATTACAGTCATGAGCCACTGGCACCCAAGTTCCATAGAAATTTTAAACACAAAACCATACTACGTATGTTAATACAGGTTGAGTAGTCTTTATGCAAACGTTTTGGGACCAGAAGTATTTCAGATTTTATATATACATATAGTTTTGAAATATTTGTACATACATGAGATTTTATTTTTGAGATGGGATCCAAGTCTAAAGAGCCAACAACAGTAGGCATGGTGGCCCATGGGCTGATCTGCAGTGGAAGGGCTGGGTTTTAAATTCTGACTCCACCCTAGACGAATTGCAAGTGACTTAGGGCTATGTATTTAACCTTCCAGTGCCCAAATTCCTTATTTGTAAAATGAGAGTACTAATGGCTGAGACCTCACAGGCAAATTGAAAGACTTGAAGACTCCATACAGTGCCTGGCACATAGCAAACCACACAGACACTGACATGATTTTTATCCTTTTGGTGCCAGTCCTGGGGCTTGAACTCAGGACCTAGGCGCTGCCCCTTAGCTTTTTTTTTTCTCAAGGCTGACACTCTATATCTTGAGTCACAGTTCCACTGCTGGCTTTTTTTTTTTTTTTTAAGTTTATTTGGCTATAAAAGGCTCACAGACTTCCCTGCTTGGGCTAGCTTTGAACTGTGATCCTCAGATTTCAGACTTCTAAGTAGCTACGGTTATAGGTTGAGTCACCTGTGCTCAACAACTGGTGTGATTTTATTTATTTATTTATTTGCCTGTCCTGAGTCTTGAACTCTGGGCCTGGGCACTTCTATTTGCTCAAGGTTAGCGCTCTACCACTTGAGCCACAGCTCCACTTCAGGCTTTTTGTGGTTAAATGGAGATGAGTCTTATACACTTTCCTGCCATGGCTGGCTTTGAACCTCGATCTTTAGATCCCAACCTCCTGAGTAGCTAGGATTACAGGCATTAGTCATTGGTACCCAGCTAATTGTTGTGATTTTTATTGCCCCTCAAATCATTTATAGTTTCAAGACTAAGAATCCCTCATGTGATCCATTGGTAAAGGAAGATTGTGTACATTTAGATCATGGACAGTTGGACTCGATGGTGGGCATCTGTGGTCCCCGCTACATGAGAGACTGCGGGAGGAGGCTGGACTCGGCTCAGGAGTCTTGTCTGGACTCTGGTTTGGGATTTTGACCACAGCTAAATTGGTGCCTCTTTAAAAGCAAGAACTGAATCTACCAGCAGAGGGCACAAGTAGCAAACCCAAAATGTGGGTTATTAGGAAACATCTCTCTATTTTTTTTTTTTTTTTATTATTAATTAAGCAAAAAAAATTTTTTTACAAGGTGTTGTGCAACGAGGGTACAGTTACATAGTAGGGCAGTGTGTACATTTCTTGTGATATCTTACAACCTGTTTTTCCATCCCTTGTCTAGGTCAGGTAGACCCATATGCAATTTACAATGTATCAAGCACATATACAGTGTTCACAGACTTGGTCTCTACTGTCTCTCCATCTCCCTTTGTTAACAGTCATATATCAGGGAGATCATGCCCCTTTGTTTTCTGTGTTCTAGGCTTGTCTCGCTCAACATTATTTGTTCGAGTTCTGACCATTTCCCTGCGAATAACAATATTTCACCATTCCTAATCGCTATGTAGTATTCCATTGTGTATAAGTACCATATTTTTTGGATCCATTCATCTGTGGAGGGGCATCTGGGTTGGGAAACATCTCTCTATTAAAGCCTATAAACTTTTTTGCTTGGCTAACCACTAAAAGAGAAAAGAGTTTCTAGAAATCTATGTAACTCCTGAAAAATTATCAGAGGGGCATATAACACATTCCATAATTAAAAGTAGTTTCCAGGGCTGGCATTTTGCAAATAGTAACTTTTTTTTTTTTGCCAGTCCTGGGCCTTGGACTGGGGGCCTGAGCACTGTCCCTGGCTTCTTTTTGCTTAAGGCTAACATTCTGCCACTTGAGCCACAGTGCCACTTCTGGCCATTTTCTATATATGTGGTGCTAGGGAATTGAACCCAGGGCTTCATGTATATGAAGCAAGCTCTCTTGCCATTAGGCCATATCCCCAGCCACAAATAATGACATTTAAAAATAAAAGTTACATCATTCTTTTAAATATATCCCATAAAGTACAAACACCACTATAATTTGATACTATCATACATTTTAAAATGTAAGAGCAAGCTCTTCTTTAATAATCAGAAATTTTGCTTCTTTCCTGTTTCTCTATTTCTATTTCTTCCAACCATAAATTTCTAATATTCTTCAATGGTAAAACTTTTTAAAATTTAATTTTGTACTTTCACTTACCATCATGCTTCTCAACACAAAAATGCAAATTTAAACTGAAAATTAAGGGCTGGGAATATGGCCTAGTGGCAAGAGTGCTTGCCTCATATACATGAAGCCCAGGATTCGGTTCCCCAGCACCACATATATACAAAACGGCCAAAAGTGGCGCTGTGGCTCAAGTGGTAGAGTGCTATCCTTGAGCAAAAAGAAGCCAGGGACAATGCTCAGGCCCCGAGACCAAGGCCCAGGACTGGCAAAATAAATAAATAAATAAACGGAAAATTAAGATTTCTTATACCAGGCATTGTGATTCATTTCTGTAATCGCAGTACTCCAGGAACTCTGAGTTTCAAGGTAGCTTGAATTACATAAATAATTAAAATTTTAAAAGAAAGTCAAGTTTTACTAAGTTTTCTTTGGAATTGAATTATTACTGTATTTGACATTAGTACAACATATTACAGGCTGTACAACTATATTTGGGGGGAGGTAAGATACTGGGGTTTGAACTTAGGGCCTTGTAGTTGCTAGCCTGGTAATCTACCACGTCAGCCACATTCCATTCCTTGGTTGTTTTGGAGATAGATTCTTAACACTGGTTTTTGCCTGGGCTGGCTGGCCTGGAACTGCTGGCTTCTGAAGGTCTGTCTATAACACCTCACCTGCTATAACCTGGCTGCTCAGAGTGACTGCCTGCAGCAGAGACCTGCTTCAGGTGACCAGGTCCCTGACCTGGGACCCCATATCTGCCTCTGTGTGTGTGTGTGTGTGTGTGTGTGTGTGTGTGTGTGCATGACATGTGCACACGCTAGTTCTGGAACTTGAACTCAGGGCCTGAGTGCTGTCCCTGTGCTTTTGTGTTCAAGGCTAGGTCTCTGTTGAGCCACAGCTTCACTTTTGGTTTTCTTTCTTTCTTTTTCTTTTCTTTTTTGCCAGTCCAGTCCTGGGGCTTGAACTCAGGGCCCAAACACTGTCCCTGTCTGCCGGGCTAGATTTACCTCCCCTGGTGCGGGGATGCTAAGCTTACTCCCTTATCAATGCTCCCCTTTTCACCCTCTCCCCTGGGCGCCCGACCTGCAGGCGGCCAAGGTGGAGCAAAGGGACACGGGCAAGCCTAAAGTGCATGTGGCCGAATGAGATCCCCTTTTCCTCCCTCCTTATCCACCAAGGAAGCCAGGCGCAGACAGATCTCAGAGAGGATTCAGAGAGCAATCCGGTTTATTTGGGAGGGGCTCACAGTAATATAGTGATGATGACGAGGATTGAGCATGAGCTGGCAATAGGCTGGCGAGCTTGTCCGTCCAAGAGCAGCTCCCAAGGACCTCCCTCATGGGCTAACGTCACTTCCCATAGTACCACCCTCTGGGCAAAGCCCAGGAAAAGGGAGCACATGTGCTCACTGGCACAAGGTGGGGGATGGTCTCAAAGCTATCCCTTCTGGTTCCAGACCCAGGAGGAGATAGGTGTGGCTCACTTCCACACTGCCCCAGGGCTGGGGGAAGGGCGGCGGCTCGGGAGCGCTCTCCTCGCCCTTCCCCCCTTAAGGCCAAGATGAATCCCCAACACCTGTCTTCTTTTTGCTCAAGGCTAACACCTTGCCACTTGAGCCACAGCACTACTTCTGGCCTTCTCTATATATGTGGTGCTGAGGAATCAAACCCAGGGCTTCATGTATATGAGGCAAGCACTCTACCACTAGACCATATTCCCAGCCCCACTTTGGGCTTTGTTGATAGTTAATGGGAGGTAAGAGACTCATGGACTTTACTGTCTAGGTTGTCTTTGAACTGTGATCCTCAGATCTCAGTGTCCTGAGTAGCTAGGCTACTGGCACCTGGTTACACACCTGCCTTTTAAGATCCCTAGAGTACTTTCTTGTGCACTTCTGAAGGAAAGCTTTGCTCTGTTGTGCCTGACTTGAGGCCTGAGGATGTGGCTCTGTGGTAGATAGCTTACTGTAAGATCGACCAATCAAAAGGTCAATCATGAAGCAATCATGAAGCAATTTAAGGCACCTTACAGGGAGACCCAAACAACCAGAATCACCAGAAAGGCATAAATCTTGTGGACTCTTGGGTTAAGGGGCTTCTGGAGGTTTAGAAATTGTGTTCTTCATATGTGACCCCTTGCCTCTGAAAAACATAAAATTTATATTCATTTTTAATATTCTGTCCTGAGAACAGCAGGCAGAGTGGATTTGCTTGTTGAGCAGTAAGCAATGGTGCAGGCCAGGTGTTTTTCTCCCTTAATTATCTGACACTCAGGATTCTGTATTTCTGTGCTGTCTTGTGAGTCTGAGTGAGTAATTTTCAGTTCCTGCTCACCATTCACAAACTGTTTGGTCTTGGGAAGGTTACATGGCCATTTGAACTTCTATTACCATAACTGAAAAAAAGAGTGTAAAGAGGGTGTTGTGAAATTAGGGGGCTGCCAGCTGTTAGCACATCCCGGAATATAGTAGCTCTTACAAACTTCTTCTCAAATGGTATTTCCACGTTTGGGTCAGTGGCTTTACATTATGTATCTAAAACCAAACAATTACTAAACAAACATAAAAAGGTCTAGAACAGACCTATCAGTGGATCACAATAGCTCCACAGCTATGTATACATGATTATATAAGACGAGGATAAGCAAAAACAACTCCAAGAGAAGGACACAGGAGGATTCTATGGTTGACGTTACATTTAAAGTTATAGGTGAATTTTCTTTGGTGTACCCTACGTGATTACTGTATATGATTTTGGTACACTGGATATTGTATATATGCCTACCTGATCTAGGGAAGGGAAAGAAAAATGAGGGTGTAACAGATATAACAAGGAATGTAGTCACTACCTTATTTTGTAACTGTACCCCCTTTGCACAACACCTTGTTAAAATTTAATAATAAAAAAAAACAAAATGGAAGTGTACTATTTGGGAATAGTAAGTAATAGGTAATACAATTTTGTTACTATGGTCATCATCATCATCATCATTTTTGGTGGTACTGGGGTTTGAACTCAGGGCTCTGCTCTGCCAGGCAGGGTTCTACCACCAAAGCTTTATCCTCAGCCTTTTTTGGCTTTTGTTATTCTTCCTCTTATTCTCAGCCTCCCAAGTAGCAAAGATTACAGGCATGAGCCACTGGTGCTGGCCTGGCATATTAGAATTTTTTTTAAATCTCTAATAGCTTGTTTTGATTTTCTTAGAGTTTTTATATTTCTCTTTACATTGTTCATATATGTTGTCTACTTTTTTTTTAATGAAAGCCTTTTACATATCTATCATTTTTTTAAAGTTGCTGTTTTGTTAATTCCTACATTCTTGCTATATGTCGTGGTGGTTCTAATGAGTTTTCAGCCTCTTCAAACTGTGTTCTTTCCTTTTAGTATGACTTGTAATTTTTCTGCTAAGTGGACTTGGTTTAGTAGGTAAAAGGATCTGTACCTATACAGGATTCCAGGCATTCCCACGTAAAGGAGGATACCTTTAGGGAAGAGACCCAAAGTTGTAACCTATCTGAACACTTAAAGTGATATTTTTAAAAAATGAATTCCAGGGGGCCTGGGAATATGGCCTAGTGGTAAAGTGCTCGCCTCGTATACATGAAGCCCTGGGTTCTATTCCTCAGCACCACATATATAGAAAAAAGCTGGAAGTGGCGCTGTGGCTCAAGTGGTAGAGTGTTAGCCTTGAGCAAAAAGAAGGCAGGGACAGTGCTCAGGCCCCGAGTCCATGCCCCAGGACTGGCAACAAAAACAAAACAAAACAAAAAATGAATTCCAGGAAATGGAAACTTTTTGTTATTATTGCTGCTGGTGGTTGTGATGTTTTTGCTTTTGAGTTTTTCTTTTTATAGGGGCAAAGGGGAGCACAGAACAGGAAGAACAGGTGGACAAAAACAATCGCGCTATTCAGTATACACTATGTGGAAAATGAGCTGTGTAACTGGCATGTGGGGATGAAAGGGGGAATATGGGGGAAAGTAGAGGAAGGGGTGATATTGTCCAAAAGAGAAATGCACTGATTACATGATTCATGAAATGGTTACCCCTCTGTACATACCTTAATAACAACAATATAGTCAGATATATGTCATGTGGCCTCTGGTGATGGAGTGGGGAGTATGGAGGCAGTGGATTGGAACTTCAGTAGCTTATCACATTTTCATCCTGTTAGTTGAGACAGGATGGCTGCAGTGGACTAAAGCTGAGTATTTTTCTTTTTCCTGGTCATTCAGGCTCTGAGAAAACCTTAGCAACCGAGGTTCTAGCTAGTTCCATTCTCCTAAGAGCAGGTCTTGTGTAGAATAACAAAATTCTCTAGAATTGTGAACATGGGTCATTACTGTACCCCCCACTTCTAACCCAACACACACACACACACACACACACTCACACACACACACTGCCAGAAACACATGGGAACTCTCTGCAGTATTCATTGTGCCTGGGTTCCAATGAAACTTGTGTATACTGAGCCTGAGTTCCCTCTGGACTTGTCTACATGGAGCCTCTGGAAATGTTTACTCCAGTTCCATTTTCCCCACCCTTACCCAGGCTCCCATAAGCTTATTCTCTGGTTAGTGGGGAGTCTCTGTGTTGGCTACTCTGTCCCCTGGTGTTGGGGGCCATGGGTCCTGTGGCCTGACTTCTCTCCTACATCTAAGAAGAGCTCCTGGTTTTATAGTTTGTTCAGTGTTTCATATGTTAGGATTGCGTGGTGATTTCTTGAGTGGATTTTTTTTTCCTCCGGTCATGGGGTTTGAACTCTGGGCTTGGGTGAAGTCCCTGAGCTCTTTAGGTCAAGGTTAGTGCTCTACCACTTGAGCCATAGCACTACTTCTTTGTGTGGTGATTTCTAAGCTCCTTATTTATATGAACTAGAAAGCAGCAGGAATCCACAGTGATTTCTTATGCATATTCCTCCCTGCCACACCTTCCCCATACAACCTTGACCTCAGCTTCAGATTCCAGAACAGCTTCTGATCAGCCTGACCCCATCACCACCACCTTGCCGGCTGCTGCAGCCTTTGTCAGCAGGTTGTTGGTTTGGGGACATCTGGATGGCTATAGAGCTTCATGTAGTCCTGAACTACAATTGTCTTGATTTTGTGGCTTGCATTGTTTGTGTGGTATCTTGGTGGTGACAGTGTGCTTAGGGATTGCTTGTCACCTGCTCACAATCTTTCATAGAGTGTAACGAGACAGGAGTAGGGCCTATGTACCCCTTCTGTTGAAGCCGGGCCACAGGAGTGTCATCATGGCAGAAAATGCATTCCATCAATGACATTGGTGCATCATAGATGCTTAAAATCATTTATTCAAATTCTAAAAGGCTCATGCCTGTAATCTTAGCTACTCAGGAGGCTGAGACCCAAGGATCCTGGTTTGAAGCCAGCTAGGGCAGGAAAGGCTATGAGACTCTTATCTCTAATAAACTACTCAGAAAAATGGAAGTGATGCTGTGGCTTGAAGTGGTAGAGTGCCATCCTTGAGCAGAAAAAGCTCAGGGACAGCACCCAGATCCTGAGTTCAAGCCCCATGACTGACTTAAATAAATAATTCTAAAACACACCCATATTAGTTACAAGGCTTGCTCACCATTAAAAATCCCAAGAGCCAATTTTATCATGGCACTGAGAACTCATTGGTGCTATGGCTTGGATAATTGTCCCCAAAAGGCCCAAGAGTTGAGGCTTGGTCCCCAGCTTCATGCTATTGGGATGTGTACCTTTATTGTAACTTTAAGAGGTACAATCGAGTGAAAAGTTTTTGAGTCACTGGGAAAGTGGGGAAAGTGCCCTTGCAGGGAGTTGAGGGGCCTGCACACACACATATTCTCTCTCTCTCTCTCTCTCTCTCTCTCTCACTCACTCTCACTCTGTCCTCCCCCTCCCTCCCCCCTTTCTCTTGTGTGTGGTACGTGGATGTGGAGCTTTAACTCAGAGCCTTGAGCTCTAGCTTGACTTTTTTGCTCAAGGCCAGTGCTCCACCACTAACTAGTCATACCTCTACTTTTGCCTCTTTGCTGGTTCAATGGACATAAGCATCTCACAGACTTTTCTGCCCAGGTTGCTCCTAACCATAATCCTCAGATCTCAGCCACCTGAGTAGCTAGGATAACAGGTGTGAGCCACCAGCCCCCAAGTATAAAGGATCTGTGTTTATACAGGATTCTAGGCATTACCTCATAAACTAAAGGAGGACACTCTTAGGGAAGGAACCCAAGGTGTAACTCCTTTGAACACTTGATATTTATTGAAATGAATTCCAGGAAATGGAACTTTTTTTTTTTTTAATTTTTCCAGTCCTGGGGCTTGGGACTCGGGGCCTGAGCACTGTCTCTAGCTTTTTCTTTGCTGCCAGGCTCTATTTATGTGGTACTGAGGAATTGAACCCAGAGCTTCATGCATGCTAGGCAAGCACTCTACCACTAAGCCACATTCCCAGTCCCTAGACCTTTTGTTATTGGTTGTGATGTTTGATTTTACTTTTGGGTTTTTTTCTTTTTAGAGGGGCAAAGGGGAAGCATAGAACTGGAAGGCTCAGTCTCAGTACTAGCACAAACAAAACAAAACAAAAGCCTCCCCCTTCCTTATCAACAAAAGAAAACTGATTTTTACAGTTATCTGTTTAAACTTTCTCTGTATTGTTCTGACTCTCTCCACAGATCAGTGTTTGCTTAACTCTGCCCTTTTCCAGTATTGGCCTTAGCTATAACGGCTAGGTATCATGTCCAGATTCTATGACATCTGAAGAGGAAAATAAGAGCATCCCCACTCTCCCCCTCCACGACTCTTCCTTAGAAATAAGGAAACTTTTCTCATAAACATCTTCACTCATGTTTCACGGCTAGAATTGAACTATGCCTGCCCACCCCTCACAGAGCCCTACCAAGGCTACAAAGTGAATCATTAGGTGCGGAAAGCAGACTGGGGGGGCAGCTGTTATATTCACCAGAGTTCCTGACAATAGAGAGAGAATTCGAGTGGCACTGGACTCTGTAACACGAAAGCGCCGGAGTATGTCCAACAGGATCGTATGCAAAGTATGTACTACATGACCTGCATGAGAAAGTGACTTCTACAAAATGGAAAGCTAACCAAACTCAAGTTCAGGAAACTGGAAACACACAGAGAACATTGGTGACTGTGAGATCAAGAAAACACCCTTCTGCAGGGGGCCAGTGGTTCACTCCTATAATCCCAGCTACTCAGGACGCAGAGATCTGAGGCTCTTGGTTTGGAGCCAGCCTGGCCAGGAAAGTCCTGAGCCACTTATCTCTGATGAACTATCAAAAAAGCTGAAAGTAGGCTGGGAATATGGCCTAGTGGCAAGAATGCTTGTCTCGTATACATGAAACCCTGGGTTCGATTCCTCAGCACCACATATATAGAAAATGGCCAGAAGTGGCACTCTAGCTCAAGTGGCAGAGTGCTAGTCCTGAGCAAAAAGAAGCCAGGGACAGTGCTCAGGCCCTGAGTTCAAGTCCCAGGACTGCCCCCCCCCCAAAAAAAGCTGAAAGTAGAGCTATGGCCCAAGTTGTAAAGGGCTACCATTGAGCAGGAACGCACAGGGATAGAGCCCAGGCCTTGAGTTCAGGCCCCAGGACTGGCATGTGTGTGCATACACACACACACACACACACTCACACACACACACACACTGCCCCTGCTCTCAAAGATAGCCACATTTGAATCCCTGGATCCTCTGGATATGCTGCTTTACATGATGCAGGGCTCATGTAGATGTAATTGCATTAAGGAGCTTGAAATTATCCTGGAACTGGGTGAGCAAAACAGGATCTCAAAGGTTATTAGAGGATGAGGGCAAATAGTCAAAGTCAGAAAGAAAGACAGAAAGACAGACAGGAAGGAAGGAAGGAAGGAAGGAAGGAAGGAAGGAAGGAAGGAAGGAAAGAAGGAAGGAAGGAAAGACAAGAAAGGATAGAGGAAAGGATGGAAGGAAAAGGAAAGGAAAAAGAAAAAAGGTGGAGCTGAGCTTAGAAGCAAATTAGTCTATCTTCCATTACTATGACAAAATACCTAAGGCTGGGAAATACATAACGAGAGATCTCTTTACCTCATGTTTTTGGAGGTAGAAAGTACTAGCACTCTGGCATGAGCTCTTGGCGAGGGCACCCTTGGTATACCACATCATGGCAGATGGCATAGTAGCGGAAGCTTTCATTGGCAGGAAAGGAAGCAATGAGAGACTGGTAGCTGGAGTACAGGACTTGGTCAGGCTTGTTCTTGTATAACAACTTACTCTCAAGAACAACTAACTCACTCCATCAGTGAATCTCAATCCCTCCTACTTAGATTGCCCTTGGTGACCTTCCAGAAGGCTCTGCTTTCTACAGGTCCTAAGGACTAATCCCCAACATGTGAACCCCTGGGGGACACACTCAAGCCATATCTAGCACACAGGGATGCACTCTGAAGATGGTGGAAAGAGCCCCAAACCAAGGAACACAGGTATTTCTAGATTGTGGAAAAGGAAATAGATACTCTCTCTTGAAGCTTCCAGAAGGAATGCAGTGACAGTCTTACTGACACTTTCCTTTAAATCCCATGAAGCCCATTTCTGACATCTGTAAGATAATAAATGTGTGTCATAAGCCAGTAAGATTGTGATCATGTGTTACAGCAGCAGTCTACTCTAGAAATGCTAATCGTGAATCCACCAAACTGATTCAAGAAGAGGAAAGACAGACCCCGAATGGAACAGAACAGTAGTTCATTTTTTCCATTGCTATAATAACATACTTGACACTAGAGATCTTATGAAGAAAAGAGATGTATTTAGGGGTATCACAATTCAGGAGATTCAAGAGCAAGATGCCAACATCGGTTCAGCTCTGGTGAGGCCCGTACAGCTCCATTACAATATAGTGAGAGTGAGTGCAGGTAAGACCGAGAGATGACATGAAGTGATGAGGGACTAAGCTTGCTCTTTTAATAACAACCACTCTTATAAGGAGCTACCTGGGATCCTGGGACAACTGCATTAATCCCTTCCAAGATTTTGTATTCCAATGACCTACTTAGCTTGCACTAGAACTCAACTCCTAAAGATTCCACAGTGAGGACCAAGTACCAGCCTATGAGCTTCTAATTTGTGCATATCAATAGCACAAAAGAGTTTCACTGCGATAATTCCATAGACAGCACGTAGACTTTTGGGAGCTCTTCACACCATATCCAAACCACAGTTATTTGCAAGTTTAGAAGACAGACAATTTTCTACCCTTGTTTCTTCTTTTCCTCCTTATTTTATTTATTTATTTATTTATTTTTTGCCAGTCCTGAGGAGCACTGTCCCTGAGCTTTTGTGCTCTAGGCTAGCCCTCCACCACTGGAGCCACAGCTCAGCTTCCAGCTTTTTGTGGTTAACTGGAGAGAAGTATCTCATGGACGTTCTTGCCTGGGCTGGCTTTGAACCACAATTCTCAGATTTCAGCCTCCTGAGCAGCTAGAATTACATGTGTGAGCCACAGGTGCCCAACTTTACCTCTGGGGTGTTGCCCTGGGCTGACCTGGAATTTCTGGTTCAAGCTATTGTCTTAGCCCCTTCCTCAGCCTCCCTAGTATTAGAATTACAGGCATGTGCCACCTTGCCCAGATACCATTGATTATTTTAATCCTAATAAGATGAAAATTTGAGAACACCAAACATACAGATATCTTTCTCTTTTTCTCTCTCTCTCTCTTTCCTCCCTCATTTTTTTCCTTCCCTCCCTTTTTTTCTCTTTCTTCTCTGCTCATACTGGGCCTGCGCACTACCCCTCAGCTTTCTTTTGCTGGAGGCTAGCACTCTACTACTTAAGCCACGTATCCACTTCTGGCTTTTTGGTAGTTAGAGATAATCTCTTGGACTTCCCTGCCCAATCTGACTTCCGAACCCTGACCCTCAGTCAGATCTGAGCCTCCGAGTAGCTAGGATTACAGGCCTGCGTCACTATTGCCCCAGCCGCTCTTCCCAAATTGGCACAGCTTTTCAAACTTTTCTTCCCACATGCAAGAGTTCACCGGCCTTTACAAAACTTGCAGGGATCCACAGGGGTGCAGAGGTGCCCTGGGTTCGTCCAAGGTCATAGGCTGGCTGGCAGAGCGCTCCGGCGGGCGCTGGGCGGGCCGGGGGTGGGGGCGGCCAGGGGCGGGGACTGCAGCGGGGACGTCCCAGAGCCGTCGGGGCCCCCGGTATCCGCGCTCCCTGCCAGCACCGTGTTGAGCACATGGAGTCTGCCGTAGAGCCGGCGTCCGGGCCGGGGAGCCCGCAGACCTCCGAGCGCCGCGGGCTGCGCAGCCTGCGGCTGTCCAACGTCCTCGAGGAGCTGCGGGCGCTGCTGGTCCTGGCAGGGCCCGCGGTGAGTCAGGTGGCCTCGGTGGCTGGCCGGTCCTCCCGGGATGGGAGCCCAATGGTCTTATTTGGTGGGGAGGAGAGTGAGCTGCCCCGCGGGGAGAGCCAGGCTGGGGCCCCGCGCGCCTCCGCGTGCGTCCCCGCGGCCAACGGCTCTGCGCGCAGCTGGCACCGCTGGCACCGCTGCGCGCGCGCCGGCCGCGCCTCCAGCACTGCGAGCCGGGGACCTGCGCGTCGCAGGGAGCTCGCCCTTCCTCGTGCCTCTCTGCGGGGTGGATTCCTGCGAACCAAGTAAAAGCGGCCTGAACTTGAGAACACTCTAGACTCTTTTTTGTTTTTTGGCCATCCAGTTGTCAAGTTAGACAGCTAAATAATTACCACTCTCAAGGCATGGGGCAGGGAAGTGAATTTGGAAACCATGTGTTTGGGATCTAGAATCAGCCTCAGTAGAGAGAGAGCCCGGGCCATCCTGCACTGAGCTTTCCTCCCTGTCAATCATTGTGTTCAAAAATCAGATTTTTAATGTGGGTTGCTTTGGGGATGAGATGTTCTTTTCAATGAGATCTATTATTATTATTATTATTATTATTATTATTATTATTATTAATTGTCATTACTAAAGCTTGATTTCAGGGCTGGGGGTTCTGATGCTCTACCACTTGAGCCACTCCTCCACTTCTGGCTTTTTGGTGGTTAGTTGGAGATATGAGTGTCATGGACTTTCCTGCTTGAACTCAGGGCTTCAAGTTCTTACTTGGCTTTTTTTGTTCAAGGCTGGTTTTGAACCTGGTTCCTCAGGTCTTAGCTTCCTGGGTAGCTAGGATTGTAGGCATGAAACACTGGTGCCTGACTTGTTTTTGTTTTTTAATTATTATTGTAAATGTGATGTACAGAGGGATTACCCTTTCATAAGTCAGGCAATGAGTACATTTCTTTTTGGAGAATGTCACAGATTTTTTTTTTCTTTTTCCTCCTCCTCCTCCTCCTCCTCCTCTTCCTCCTCCTCCTCCTCCTCCTCCTCCTCCTCCTCCTCCTCCTCCTCCTCCTCCTCCTCCTCCTCCTCCTCCTCCTCTTCCTCCTCTTCCTCCCCTCCCCCCCTCCTCCTCCTCCTCCTTCTTTGCCAGTTCTGGCTTGGACTCATGGCCTGAGCACTGTCCCTGGCTTCTTTTTGCTCAAGGCTAGCACTCTACCTCTTGAGCCACAGCGCCACTTCCAGCTTTTTTCTATGTATGTGGTGCTGAGGAATCGAACCCAGGGCTTCATATATATGAGGCAAGCCATGTAATTCCAGCACTTGGGAGGCTAAGGTAGGAAAACTGAAAGTGGAAGCTAGCCAGAGCAACTTAGACTTTGTCTCCAAATTAAAAATATTTTTTTCCTTTGATTTGTTTGAGACAGGATCTTACTAGATAACTCATGCTGGCCTGGAACTTGCCATACTATATCCCAGGCTGGTCTTAAACTCAACATTCTCCTTTCTCTGATTCTTTAGTGCTGAGATTATAGGTGTGAATTACCAAGATGGTTCACAAAATACATTTTTAATTTTTTTATGTTATTGTGCCAATACTGGAGCTTGAACTTAGGCTCTCAAATCTTGTTTGGCTTTTACACCAAAGCTGGTACTCTACCTCTTGAGTCACATCTCCACTTCTGGCTTTTTGTTAGTTACTTGGAAATATGAGTCTCACAGACTTTTCTGCCCAGGGCAGCTTCAAACGGGAATCATCAGATCTCAATCTCCTGAGTAGCTAAGATCACAGGCGTGAGTCACCACCACCTGGCTTTTTTTTAAATAAAAGACTGACAATGCGGCTTGATGGTAGAATATTTGTCTAGCATGTGTAAGGTTCTGAAGTAAAATCCCAGATAAGATAGGATGTTGGAAATAATATTGTACCATTTCAATAAGTTCTCCAGAACATAGCAAATCTGACAACAGCTCCTGAAGCTGAGTTTTTTTGCCTTCCATTGGAAAGGGTGGTAGGGGTGTCTGGAGGTAGGGGTGTCTGAGCAGAGGAGTTGGGTACTACTGCCTTGGAGTGTGTGGTAGTCGTTTCTCATCTGCCTCCTGTTCCCTCTCTTCCAAGTTCTTGGCCCAGCTGATGATGTTCCTGGTCAGTTTCATAAGCTCAGTGTTCTGCGGGCACCTGGGCAAGCTAGAGCTGGATGCAGTCACACTGGCAATTGCAGTATGTATTGGGCTTTCCACAGGGGTCTACGAAAGCTGTGGTTATGTGGTTACTCTTGCTGCTGTAACAAGTAGCCACAGCTTAGTGGCTTAAACTCCACCGGAGGTCAGAAATCTGAATCAGTTTCATGGGGCTAAAGTCGACGTGTTAAACACAATTACAGCTTTAATGAATAACTCTCCTTGCTAGGGTGAAAATGGAAACATCTTTAGACAGCATTATTCTCTCTCTTCCACATCACCTGATTTGTCATCTGTGGAGCTCTGGTCCCTGCTGTTGGTCCCATGTATGGAAGAGGAGAGTTAAGGGCATAGATGACCCTGCACCCATCCACTCCACCCCTCAGTCTAAACCAGTTTCCAAACCCCAAATTGGGAGACACTCCAAATCTCCAAGAGTGAATGCAAACCCGAGAGACCAGGGGTCCATCCAGGGTCCTGATGTCTGTCAGGGGTTGTCAACTGGCCATGCAAGTCCAAAGGTCTTGCCAGCTTGTTTGGTTTGGCTAGTTAGGTTTGGTATCTAGAAAAATAGATACAGCCAGTGGCTTTCTTCCTCCCAGGCTCCCTACTTCTTTACCACTGGAGCCAGGTCTCCAGTTTCAGCTTTTTGCTGGTTAATTGGAGGTTAGATTCTCACAGATCCGTCTGCCTTGGCTCCAAAACTTGACACTATCTCAGCCTTTTGGGTAGCTAGGATTGTAGAGTCACTGGGATCCAGCTCCATTCAGGTTTTTAACCCTGGCCAGACAAGTGGAGCATCCATTATCCAAAATGCTTGGGAAAGTTTTTTTTTTTTTAATTCTGGAATTTTTTGGCATTTAAAATATTTGCATAGTCAAGCATCCCAAAGTCCAAAAGTCCAAAATTCGAGATGCCCCCCAAATCCGAAACTTTTTGAATGTCAAGTCAGCTCTAGAGTTTCACATGGAGTATGGATTTTCTCTTAGAATCGACAAACTGGCACAGCCTTGAGCATATGAACTTACCCCAAACTGCTGCTGTGCCAGCCTTCATTCCTTTTGGAGGTGTCCATGACAGGGAGAACAAAATGTCAAAACTTAACAAAAAGTCTGTGTTATGAGCTCCAGGCTAGATTTTGTGTACCTCTCTGAGCTTGTGAGTGTCTTTGAGCTGGCTCAGTTGGTTTGAGCAGGGGCCCTAGGCTTCGGGAAGATAATGATATGGGCTCATGAATGCTGGAGGAGGAGCTTGGCTGGCTTTGGCAAGCAGGGACAGAGAACTGGCCTTCCCTTCCCTCTGCCGGCCTTATCCTTGGATTCTTTTCAGATCATCAACGTCACTGGCATCTCAGTGGGACATGGCTTATCTTCTGCTTGTGACACCCTCATCTCCCAGGTAAGTAGAAATGGTCACATTCTCTCAGTGACCCTAGGATAGTTCTTGAATGTAGATGGAAGCACTCCACCAGCTAGAAGGACAGAGACAGAGAGAGACAGAGAAAGAGAGAGAAAGAGACAGGGAGACAAAGAGAGAATTACTTATACAAACAGGTGAAGGAACCTAAGCCGGAAGTCCTTACTGTGTCAGCCACTCACACGTTTTCCACAGTAATGTAGATGGCTCTATCTATCTATATCTACCTATCTATCATCTACCTATCTTTGAGGCTTGAACTCAGGGTCAGAGCGTAAGCTTTTTCTGTTCCAGGCTTGCTAACTACTTAAGAGTCTGAGATCTAAGGATCTCATTTCAAAGCCAGCCCAAACAGGAAAGTCTATGAAACTCTTTTTTTTAAAAATAATTATTTATTGTCAAAGTGATGTGCAAAGGGGTTACAGTTTCATATGTAAGGCAGTGAGTACATTTCTTCTTCAACTTGTATCTCCAATGAACCAATGGAGCTGTGGCTTAAGAGGTAGAGCATACCAGTCTTTTCAAAAGTCAAAGAAGAAAGAAACAGGAGAGGAGCAGTGGGAATGCTAAATGAGTCAGTGGATGGATAACATTTTTCACTCACTGTAGATTTATTTTGCATTCTATGGGTAAATATTTTATTATCCTGTATTATGTTATGCCTAATTAGTGTGCCATTTAAAAAGAAAAATCTTGAAGTCATTGTTATTTTTCTAAATAAAATATCTCTAGAACAAAAGAAGAAAGGCAACCAACAACAAAAAACCCTAAATCAAAAAGGGTTAGGGGGGCTGGGGATATAGCCTAGTGGCAAGAGCGCCTGCCTCGGATACACGAGGCCCTAGGTTCAATTCCCCAGCACCACATATACAGAAAAACGGCCAGAAGCGGCGCTGTGGCTCAAGAGGCGGAGTGCTAGCCTTGAGCGGGAAGAAGCCAGGGACAGTGCTCAGGCCCTGAGTCCAAGGCCCAGGACTGGCCAAAAAAAAAAAAAAAAAAGGGTTAGGGTAGTGTGGCTCAGGGGTAGAATGTGTGTATAATAATAACAAGGCCTTGACTTTAAACTCTAGTACTGGTGCCAAAAATGGAACAAAGGGGCTTCCATTCAGCAGAAAAGTCCTACTTGGAATTTTGATTTTGGATCTCTCTCCAACTAACACTGTGCAGTACATCTTCTCTTGTGATGCTGGGTGGTGGCAGTGAGCCGCAGGCCCATCCCCCCCATGGCCTTTCTTGCCATGGTACCTCTTTCCCCAAGAAGATGGTGAAGTCTCTAAGGGCACTTGTTTCATTGTGAAACAAGCCTAAAGGCTCTTGAGGGACAGCAGGGATGTGCCTTTATCTGTTTGTCCGTTGTGCACTGTAGACTTATGGCAGCCAGAACCTGAAGCACGTGGGGGTCATCCTGCAGAAGGGAGTGCTCATCCTCCTCCTCTGCTGCTTCCCCTGCTGGGCACTCTTCATCAACACCCAGAACATCCTGCTGCTCTTCAGGCAGGACCCGGCTGTGTCCAAGTAAGTTGGGACAATGTGTTCCTTGCCGCAGAAAAACTGGCCAGGGGCTCAGCCTCTGAGAGCTAACAAAGGCCAGTGACAAGGTTGCTCACCAAGATGGGGTTCAGGCACTCTTTGGCTGATCCCTTCCAGGCCTCAGTATCTTCCTCACCTGGTTCTCCCAAGATCTACACCCACCTTTCCAGGATGATTTCAGTTTTGAGTGGAATTAACTTTGCAAGCATCCTCCACATGGAACTGAAGTTTATGGTTTGTTCATAGCTTAGTGATTCCTACATTCATTGGTATCAAAATCATCAGGATGGCCAAGCACTGGTGGCTTACACCTGTAATCCTAGCTACTTAGGAGTCTGAGATCTGAGGATTGTGATATGAAGTCAGACCTGATAGATCATGAGACTCTTAAAGCACCCCCTTCCCGCCAGAAAAAGAAATAGAAAAAAGCCAGAAGTGGAGCTTTGGCTCAAATGGTTGAACACTAGCTTTGAGTAAACAAAGCTCAGGGACAGTACTGAGTTCAAGCCTCAGGACCAGTGTGCGTGTGTGCTTGTGCGCACGCGCGCGCGCACACACACACACACACACACACACACACACACAAAACCAGGATGCTATAAATCCTGATCCATGTTTCTGTTTCCTACTCCCTAGCCCTGTTTAAATTGATCCAGGGAAAAGCCTGAGTAGCAGTACCATTCAGAGCTTCTTGGGTGATTTCAATGAGTGGCCATTAAGACCTTTAAAAGTTAGCCCTTGCCTCAAACCCAGGGCTCTGAGCCCAGGGGCATCAGCAATACCTGAAGACAGTTTTGGGTATCACAGCTGGTGGTAGCCTGGATGGAAACCAGGAAAGCTGCCAAACATCCTGTCTTACACAGGATAGATTCTCACTCCACAGAACCATCCAGCCATAGTGTGAGGCTGAAATCACTGTCCTAAAAACCCAAAGTCATGGAAGAAGTAAGAAAGGCATTTTGGCAAGCTCTAGCATAAGGTTTCTCCTTCCCCGCAGATGTTTATTTTACTCTGTCTTTCTTTTCCATGAAGTGGAACCTCCATTACTGTTTTTCACTCTTCTTTGTTGTTGTCTAGGCTCACGCAGACCTATGTCATGATCTTCATTCCGGCACTTCCTGTGAGTTCTCAAGGGCTCAGGGTTCCATTCTGTGGGCCCGTGGGTAAGAAAGTGCCTGTGACATCTTCAGGCCCCAAGTATATCAGCTTACTTGGCGACTCTCATGTAAGCATGATTTTAATTATGGGATAATTATGCCCACATAATTAAAATCTTGCTCTTCATGGAAGTATGGTTTTAATTATACCCAATTGAAGGACATAGCCAGCATTTGTCTTCAAAGTAACACAAGAGTGGGGAAGATAAAATTCTAGGAGGCCAATATCTTGAATTCCTGTAGCTGGAGGGCCCTTCAAGTTCATCAGGGAGAAGAATCTAGACATTTTTTTTAGAGGGTAAAGTCTTACCCATCTCAAAACCTCTGAGGAACTCATTTTGCCCTTTAGACTTTGTGTGTTAATGTTTGACATCTAGTTGTGTGTGCTCAATAGACTGTCAAAACTAAGTTTATCAATTGAGAAAAAAGCTGAATTAGTGGCAGGGGCTGCCACTTCACAACAGGAAATGATTTTCTCACTGTTCTGGAGGCTGGAAGGCCAAGGCCAGGGCGTGGGCACAGCTGCTTTCCTCTGTGGCCTTTGTCCTTCACTTACAGATGTCCTCTGGTTTGCTCCCAAGCCCCATTGCCGTGCCCCTGTGCACAAAGTCTCTGGTGGGTCTTCTTTCTTACACAAATCCTAGAAAATAAAGGTCCCAACAGGACACCTTGATTTTAATTTAATCACCTCTGTAAAGTTCTCCAACCCCATGCCTGAGGGAGTGTTAGGGCTTCAAGGTGTAAATTTGGGGGACATCCTTCAACCTGTAACAGTAGCCATTTGCCCTCATAATTGGCACTGTGCTCTTTACATTGATAAAAATACAAGTCATATTTTTCACTTCATTTGTATTTAATTAATTAATTTTCACAGGTTGGGGGTGGAACCCAGGGCTTGACATGCTAGGCAAAGGCCCTACTACTGAGCTCCCTCACCTCCCAGCTCTGTCACATAAAACCTTTTAAGTGTGATATTCTGTCACTGTCCCATCAAGTAGATTGATAGCCTAGTCTATGAGGAGGAAGGAACCCTGTGAGCTATATCCCAACATCCCCAGAAAAGTTCTTGCAAGAGAACCACATTTTCATTGGCCAGACAGGGTGTGTTATGGGGGTATTGCTTGAATCATTTGTAGCCATAACAGAAATGGCTGGCTCTTTGGAGTGCAAAGGGCAGCAGCCTTAGTTATGGCATAAGCCAGTCTGTGGCTCCTAGCTCACTGACCAGATATATCCAGCTAACCGCCCTAACACGCATTTCTCGTTCTCTTGTAGGCATCCTTCCTTTATACGTTACAAGTTAAATACTTGCTCAACCAGGTAAAGCAGATTGCCTTCCTCCTGTGGGAAGAGGCCAAGGGGACTGGGAGCCCTGCAAACACTGAGGGAGGGAGGAGACCAGAGTGGTGGGAGCCCACCTTTCTAGAGCCCCTAAATGACATTTTTAGGGTTGGACACATTGATGTGAAGATCTGGTTTGTTCAGGAAAATTGAGGAAAGAACACATAATTCTTGGCTCTGGGAAATTCATATCCAGTTCCCACTTGGAAATATTGTCATTGGCTATGTTAGGATTATAGCCACTGTGGTTTTTGGCTCTGTTTTAAACCAGCTCCCTGGGTTGAGCAGGGCAGATCCGTGTGCTCCCTGGAGAGAGCTGAGAGTCAGAGTGGCCTGTCTGGCTCCCAAGAGCCAGAGCCAGCATCTGCTCAGCTTTGTCTGCAGGTCCCCACTTTCCCCTATAGTGATGCAAAAATTCAAATTGTCATGGGGCCTCAAGTGAGTGAGTGAGTCAGTCACTCAGTCAGAACTCTCCATGTGGGGCTAACAGCAATGGCCAGAGGCCCTGGGATGGTGGGTCCACCTCTGTAGATGTGGCTTTAATAGGATGCAGGACTGTGGATTTCTTCTTAGAAATTTCCAGGTAAATGGAGGTGTGGGACTCACCCCACAGTCAGGCTAAGTAACAGAGGGCAGAAGGAATAGAGAAGGAGGAAAGGTATGGGATATAAAATTTGCCACTTCTTGAATAACATTAAGACATTACTTTAGTAACTAAATGAGGCTATTTTCATATTTTATTAGCATGGGACTTATATGCTTCCTCTGAGTGCTAGTGGCTTATGCCTGTAATCTCACCTATTCAGGAGGCTGAGATCTAAGATCTAAGCCAGCCTGGGCAGGAAAATCCATGAGATTCTTACCTTCAATTAACCACCAGAAAACTGGAAGTGGCACTGTGGCCCAAAGTGGTAGAGCTCTAGCCTTGAGCAAAAGAGCTCAGAGACAGCACCTAGGCCCCAAGTTGAAGCCCCACGACCAACAACAGCAACAAAAAACCCCACAACAACATCAACAACAACAAAAAGCTAGAAGTGGAGCTGTGATTCCAAGGACAAGAAGGGGGGAAGACATATCCAGACAGTGTGCAGACACATAGTAGGTGGCCCCATTAGAGTAGCTGGCCCAGGTCTGCTGGAGCAGAGCCTATGTTCCTCTGCTGAGTTTCAGAGTTTGGAGGAACAAACTACTTGTTGAGACTGAGATGAGGGAGATGGAATGGAGGAGGATGAAGATCCCTGGGGAAATGAAAATACCTCTGGGGAGTAGTAGAAAACAAAAATGACAGTGGGGGAGGATCTATAGAACAAAATAGTGGGGGATATAGGAGAGGAGGGGGAGGCTCTTGAGCAAAGTTTCTGCCTCAGGGCCTTCCCTAAGAAAACAACCTGGATGGACTGCACTGAGAGTACAATGGAAAGAGGTAGCTGGTTGTCTGGAGAAAGTTACAATATATAGATGATATCGATGAAGACAGGGAACAGAAAAAAGCTGGGTAATGCTTAGCCTTTCAGGTAGAGAGTGAGGGGACTGTGGAGGCCAAGGTGACCCTCTGGATTTCTTGGTGCCCTACCTGAGGAAGCCACCTCCCCCTGTGTGGCCTTTCCATCTGTGGGCACATGGCTCCCCAACATGAATCTCTCTGATCTCCAGACATTTTTTTCCAGCCCCCTACAGAAAATCCATGAAGTTTGCATAGGTGACCTCTCCTCTCTTCTCTTCTCTTCTTTTCTCTTCTCTTCTGTTTGTTTGTTTTTTGGTGTGGGTCCTAGAGCTTGAATTCAGGGCCTCAGTACTGTCCCTGAGCTTTTTGGCTCAAGGCTAGTGCTCTACCATTTGGGCCACTGTTCCACTTCTGTCTTTTTGGTGTTAATTGTAGACAAGAGTCTCATGGACCTTCTTCCTCCGGCTGTCTTCAAACCAAGATCCTCAGATCTGTCTCCTGAGTAGGATTATGGGTGTGAGCCACTGGTGTCCAGTTATGATTCCTCCTTTTGACAGGACAGCTTGCTCCTCACTTTCTTGGATCCTCCACCATTGTGCCTCACCCTGCCACTACCTGCTTGTCATAGACCTCACCTTGCTCTCTGCCCTGTGATGTCATCTTCCTCCCTCTGCCTCTGATCAGTTACTCCATTCTGGAGGTCCTTTCTGCTCCTCTCCTTCTTCTATGCCACCACCTAAATTCATTTCTTGTAATTTGACCTCTGTATTATTTCAGTAGGAGATTCTTTTTTTTTTTTTTTGGCCAGTCCTGGGGCTTGAACTCAGGGCCTGAGCACTGTCCCTGGCTTCTTTTTGCTCAAGGCTAGCACTCTGCCACTTGAGCCACAGCGCCACTTCTGGCTGTTTTCTGTATATGTGGTGTGGAGGAACTGAACCCAGGGCTTCATGTATATGAAGCAAGCACTCTTGCCACTAGGCCATATCCCCACCCCCCAGTAGGAGATTCTTGACTAGTCTCTCCATTGCCAGTTTTTCTCTAAGTCTATCTTATACCTTGGTGCTGTTCTTATCATTTTCCTGGACTAGAAATCTGATCACAGGCCTCTCATCTCTCTCTCTTTCTCTCTCTCTCTCTTTTTCTCTGACACACACACACACACACACACACACACACACACACACACACACACACACACGGACCTCCTGAGAAATAAGAATTTCATGTAGTGGCCAAGACTCTCATACTGACCTCAGCAACCTGAGCAGATTGGGTTGATCACCCATTGCATGGGGAGACCAGAGGAGCTGCAGGGGATTGGTCTCAGCAGACAAGGAAGAACATTATGATAAGAATTTATAGAAGGACAGGGATAAGGTGGGATTTAAGTGAAGCCTTGGTTTGTAGGCTCAGAGCAAAGGTCAAGCCTCAAGTCTAGACTATAATGTGCAACTAAGGTCCCTTTTCACTGGGAAACTGCAAAGCTAAGCTGTACTGAGAAGGCCATATCCAGGACTGAATTAGAAGCTGCCCTTTAACCTCCCCCTGCTCCATTCTAGTCCTAGGGTTTCAGCTTATGGCCTTGTGTTCTCTCTTGACTTTTTCACTCAAAGCTGGGGCTCTACCACTTGAGCCACAACTGCACTTCCAGCTTTTTGCTAGTTAACTGGAGATAAGAATCACACAGACTTTTTGGGGGAAGGGAGGCTAGGCTGGTTTTGAAACAGTCCTCATATCTCAGCCTCTTGAGTAGCTTTTTGTTATCCTTTTTGAAGTGGGAAGGGAACCCCAGCCTATGCTAGGCAAGTGCTGTACCAGTGAGCCACATCCCCAGCCCTAAATTCCTTTTGGGTATTAAAGCGACTTCAATTTTCTGGTCAAGAGTAGAATTTTGGTTTGCTTACTGATATAACTTGGATAGCAAAAGTTCATATGGTTTGCAATTCCTGAGAACAAAATTTCTCAGTAAGAAAGAAGCTATCAAAGAAAGGGGTGTGACATGGGATAGCAGGAGAAACAGTGTCCCCTTTACTTCTGAAGTGACTTTGTGTGTCTGCTATTCTGTCCTGATGCCTAGCTGAATGAACATAAATTACATTCACATTGTACATGTAAATTAGACTGTTAATTTTTTTTGTTCCTTCTCCCTCCCCCCAGGTACTGGGTATTGAACCCTGGACCTCTTCCTAGGCAAATGCTCTATCGCCAGAGCCACACATACCCAGCCCTTCATTGTGTATTTTGTTTTTAAGATAGTGTCTTGCCATCTTTGTTCAAGATTGGCCTCAATCCCTCAATCCTCCAGTCTCTATCCCCAAATGCTGGCATGACAGATGTGTACCACCATATATGAGATACCAAACAGACAGGACATTTCTCCCATCCTTACTCTACTTCTCAGTCAGCTATGATAGAGTCTATACCATATTCCAGAAAGAAACTCTAGCTTCACAAGATCTTCTTGGTCAATCTTCTGAATTTCAACTTTGATGGCCAGGAGTACTGTATCTTTATACCATGTTGAAAATACCTTCTGTACACCTGTTAACCCTGCCTATCCTTGCATGGTTAGAAAGAAGCCAGTTTGGTTCTTTCCTCTCTATTGCCTTCTCACCTCCTTTAGCAGAGCTCCTGGCTTCACTTATGAAGGAGAGAAGTGGAAGGGATGGGAGGCAGGGAAGGCAGGAGCCACAGGGGTGCTGCACCCTGTTAACCAGTCCTGCTGTGTAGCACGGTGAGTTGGGCCTGGGCCCTTAGTGTCTCTTTGTTCCAGGGTATCGTTCTGCCCCAGATCGTGACTGGAGTTGCAGCCAACCTTGTTAATGCCTTGGCCAACTATCTGTTCCTTTATCAACTGCATCTAGGGGTGATGTGAGTCCATCCAGTCTCCTCTTGGGGCAGGGAAGAGGGAGGACTTGTGTTTGGCTTTTCTAATAAACACATTAGCTAGCCTATATGTGGTCTCCTCACACAGGGGAAGGTGATGTCGGGGGTGGAGGATGCTGTCCCAGGAAAAAGTCAATTTTGAAGCCTGAGGAAGAGGGAAAAGCAAGATGTGCATGGCTCCCCTCCTTTCTGAGAGAGGTGTGGAGAGCCTGGAGCACTCATAAACATTCAACTGGCTTCTGGTCTTTCCCAGGGGTTCTGCACTGGCCAATACAATCGCCCAGTTTACTTTGGCTCTCCTCCTCTTTCTCTACATCCTCGGGAGAAAACTACATCAAGCTACTTGGGGAGGTAAAGGCTGCTTTATTTGTGTGTATTTGTGCTAGTACTGGGGCTTGAATTCAGGGCCTGGGTATTGTTTGTCCCTTTGCTTTTTTGCTCAAGGCTAGCACCCTATCCCTCTACTGGATTTTTTTTTTTTTTTTTTTTTTGCCAGTCCTGGGGCTCAGACTCAGGGCCTGAGCACTGTCCCTGGCTTCTTTTTGCTCAAGGCTAACACTCTGCCAACTTGAGCCACAGCGCCACTTCTGGCCTTTTCTACATATGTGGTGCTGAGGAATCGAACCCAGGGCTTCACGTATATGAGGCAAGCACTCTTGCCACTAGGCCATATTCTGAGCCCTCTACTGGATTTTTTTTGTTTTTTTGTTTTTTTGGCCAGTCCTGGGGCTTGGACTCAGGGCCTGAGCACTGTCCCTGGCTTCTTTGTGCTCAAGGCTAGCACTTTGCCACTTGAGCCACAGCGCCACTTCTGGCCGTTTTCTGTATATGTGGTGCTGGGGAATTGAACCCAGGGCCTCATGTATACGAGACAAGCACTCTTGCCACTAGGCCATATCCCCAGCCCCAGCTCTACTGGATTTTTGCTGGTTCCTTGCAGATGTAAGAGTCTCACAAACTTTTCTACCTAGGCTGGTTTCGAACCTCGATTCTCAGATCTCAGCCTCCCGAGGAGCTAGGATTACAGGCATGACTTGTAATCAGCATCTGGCTTAAAGTTGTCTTTTGTCATCCAACTTGGCTGTAGCCTTTTGTCTGGGGCTGAGATCTGTTGAAAGCCTGTGTGTTACCCCTGCAGGGTGGTCCCTGGAGTGCCTGCAGGACTGGGCCTCCTTCCTGCACCTGGCCATCCCCAGCATGCTCATGCTCTGTATTGAGTGGTGGGCCTATGAGGTCGGCAGCTTCCTGAGCGGTACGTATGCAGATAGGCGGGCACAGCTGCTGAGCATTGGGCTGTCTAGAGCCAGGTGTCAGCTGTCTGTCTTTGCAGGGATCCTGGGCATTGTGGAGCTGGGAGCCCAGTCCATCGTGTATGAACTTGCTGTCATCATGTACATGGTAAGTGCCCCAGAGCCTGCCATGGGGCCGTGGGAGATGTTCCCCACAGGGGGGCGCTGACTTTGGTTAACATGTAGCAGTGATGTGTAAAA
Source organism: Perognathus longimembris pacificus (assembly GCF_023159225.1). Taxonomy (NCBI): domain Eukaryota; kingdom Metazoa; phylum Chordata; class Mammalia; order Rodentia; family Heteromyidae; genus Perognathus; species Perognathus longimembris. The sequence continues at coordinate 13,550,419 of NC_063177.1, forward strand.
TGATTGATGGAAGTAAAATGTCATCCGGGGTTTTGGAAAGGTCTCACGGTGAGGAGTGTCAGTAGCGCCAGGTCCCACATTAGCCTCCTCTAATTAGGCCAAGAGCTGTTGCAGAGACACATTTTGCCAATGAGATGAGGCCTGAGGCTGCTTCTCTGTGCTCTGGCAGCACTGGGCAGTTGACTATTACAGGTTTTCCTTTTCCTTTTAGATCCCTGTTGGCTTCAGTGTGGCCGCCAGTGTCCGGATAGGAAATGCGCTGGGTGCTGGAAACATCGAGCAGGCTAAGAAGTCCTCAGTGGTTTCTCTGCTGCTCACAGGTGCATAGACCAATCCGTTTATCCGAAGCTCACATTTCATGTTGTCTTGGGCGGGGGGGGGGGGGGGGGAAGCACTAAAGCTCCCCAGTTCTGCAGCCCTCCTTGCTCAGTTTCCTTTCTCCTGCTTTTTTTTCCCCCCTCCAGTGATTTTCTCCGTAGCCTTTTGCATCCTGATGTTAAGCTGTAAGGACTTTGTGGGCTACATTTTCACTACTGACCAGTGAGTGTTGGGGTTTTATTGAAATGGGAAGTCTGGGATACAGAGATGAATAGGTTGCTGTCATGCTATCCTGGCTAGGGGTGGGGGTGCTGTGTGTGGGGAGGTGTTTGAGTAATTTGCAAGATCAGGAGCTTCATTGATATTCCTTGGGAAGAACTTAATTGATCAGATATAGAAACTAGTTTATGGGGCTGGGAATGTGGACTAGTGGTAAAGTGCTCGCCTCACATACATGAAGCCTTGGGTTTGATTCCTCAGCACCACATATATAGAAAAAGCCAGAAGTGGCGCTGTGGCTCAAGAGGTAGAGTGCTAGCCTTGAGCAAAAAGAAGTCAGGGACAGTGCTCAGGCCCCGAGACCAAGCTCCAGGACTGGCAAAAAAAAAAGACAAAAAGAAACTAGTTTATAATCTAGAATGACAATTTAATGGGTATTGGTAGTGAACATATTCTTCTGATGGTCAGAATACTGCTGGGGCTTGAACTCAGGGACTAGATGCTGTCCCTGAGCCTCTTTGTGTTCAAGGCTAGCGCTCTACCACTTGAGCCACAGTACTTCTGGCATTTTTGAGTAGCTGATTGGAAATGAGAATCTCACAGGGACTTTCCTGTGCAGGTTGGCCTCCAACTTTAATCTCAGCTGCCTGAGAAGCTAGAATTACAGGTGTGAGCCATAGGTGCCTGGCTCATGTATTTTTAAAATAATTTTTAGTACTGTGGAGTACATTTTTAGATAGATAGGACATCCTAAATCCAGTCTAAAATCTGAAACTTTTTGAGTGCCAACATGATGTTCAGGCACACTGTTCCATACTCAGCCTTGTATGCTGGGGCAGTCAAAACACAGGTGTACTGAAACTATTGTACAAAATTAACTTCAGGGTATGTATATAAATTGTCTATGTCATACAAATTAATTTTGTGTTTAGATCAGAATCCTATCTCCAAGATATCTCATAATGTATATGGAGATATTACAAAATCTGAAAAATATCTGAAACCTGAAGCACTTTGGACTCCAAATATATATATATATATATATATATATATATATGTATATATATATATATATATATATATTTTTTTTTTTGCCAGTCCTGGGCCTTGACCTCAGGGCCCAAGCACTGTCCCTGGCTTCTTTTTGCTCAAGGCTAGCACTCTACCACTTGGCACTTCTGGTTGTTTTCTATATATGTGGTGCTGAGGAATTGAACCAAGGGCTTCATGTATATGAGGCAAGCATACTTGCCACTAGGCCATATTCCCAACCCAGGCTCCAAATATTTGAATCGGAAATAGTCAACTTGTATTTTGGTCCTGATGAGAAGAATTGTCTTGGTATCTGCCAAACTGCCTGGTTTTATTTGTCAAAACAAAATGAAGCTAAAATCTTATCAATAGCCAGATACTATGGCTGACATCATAATCCTGAGTAGTCAGGAGGCTGAGATCTAAGGATAGAGGTTCAAAGCTAGCCTGAACAGAAAAGTCTGTGAGACTAATTAACCACCAAAAAGCTGGAAGTGTAGATATAGCTCAAGTGGTAGAGCACCAGCCTTGAAGGAAAAAGCCAAGCAAGAGTACAAGCCCCACTATCAGCACAAAACAAACAAGTAAACAAACAAATTACAGACCATTAATTAAAAAACCCTAGTAGGGATGATGTGCGGTTTGGTAGTAGAATGTGTGCTTAGTACGCACAAAACCCTAGATTCAGTCCTCAATAGCAATAAATAAATAAAAATAGCAAAATAGTAGTAGACATAATTGAGCAATATATTGGACATTATACATTTTGGCAGAATGTAAAAGAGTATACATTAGATACGAAAAGAGAGTTGTAAATGCCATGAAGCCCTGTGTTCAAAACCCAGTACTACAAAAATGAAAAGAGAATGAATCTGTCTAGCATTAGGGAATAGGGCACATTTTGGGGGATAAAGGCTAAATTCTTTATAGTTTTCCAGGTTACCTGGTTCTGGGGTGGGCAGTTTTTATTCTTTGGTGATGTTGGAGATGGAACTCAGGGCCTCACCCTAGCTAGGAAGGTGCTTTACCACCAAGCCGCATCCCCAATCCTCTGTACAGGGCCCCTTAACTTACTCTGCAATGTTTCGCTCACACACTGAGAGGCACATTCAGACTTGATCTGAGGAGCCACCTTAGAAGAAAGATGGCAATATAAGCTGAATTTTAGTTTGAGAGGACAGAGGCATAGCACATCATCTGATTACATGGACTATATTTTTATAAAGTCATGATGTGGGCTGGGAATATGGCCTAGTGGCAAGTGCTTGACTCGTATACGTGAAACCCTGAATTCAATTCCTCAGTACCACATACATAGAAAACAGCCAGAAGTGGCACTGTGGCTCAAGTGGTAGAGTGCTAGTCTTGAGCAAAAGAAGCCAGGGACAGTGCTCAGGCCCTGAGTTCAAGGCCCAGGACTGGCCAAGAAAACACACAAAAAACATCATGTAATTGCTTTCCTGTTTTGGCCAAGGCACTGTAGAAGTACCCCACTTCCCCTCAGGCCCATGGCTGGTGTGTATGCACCAAGCCACATGGACCAAGAGCCTTGCTGAACTGCAATGGAGAAGAGGTCCCCTCACCTAGGAATCATGTTCTTCCCTCTTTCCACACGTTTCCCACTCATCGCGATGTGCTTTACTTCCTGACAGAGACATTGTGGCCCTGGTGGCTCAGGTGGTCCCCATATATGCAGTATCCCACCTCTTTGAAGGTCTTGCTGTGAGTATAAGCTCCTTGGTGGCCTGTTACCTATTTCTTCCCCCCCCCCCCCCCCCTCAGGCCCTGAGTCCAAGCCCCAGGACTGGCCAAAAAATAAAAATAAAAAAAATTGGAAACTGATTAGGAATGTCACATTTCATTCTTTTTTTATTTATTAATTAAATTTTGTTACCTATTTCTGTTACCTATTACCTGTTACCTATTTCTTTTGATGAGAATAAACTTCAGAGTGGAGGGATCAGGGGACGGATGGGTGGAGGGATCAGGGGAGGGATCAGGACAGGGATGAGTGGAAGGATCAGGAGAAGGATCAGGGGAGGGTTCAGGGGAGGGATCAGGGGAGGGATGGGTGGAGGAAAAAAAAAAAAAGAATAAACTTCAGGTCCCCTGGAGAAGAGGAGCTGGAGTAAGAAGTTTGTTGAATATTGTTGTCCTGGTGACTTCTACAGAATATAGTCACAGAGTGATGTTCCAGAGTGATGTCACAGAGTGATGAGATGTTTGGTTCAAGCTCAGAAGGGGTTTTTTTAGAAGCCCAGCAATGCTCACACTAATGGATGTTACCTGTTCCCTGCCTACAGTGTACAAGTGGTGGCATTCTGAGGGGCACTGGAAACCAGAAGGTTGGAGCCATCGTTAATGGCATAGGATATTATGTGATTGGCCTCCCCATCGGGATTGCGCTGATGTTTGCCACCAAGCTTGGAGTGCTCGGTAAGCCTCAACCAGCAGAACCCAGGGAATGACCTGCAGAGCCCACTGAAACTTCACTCTGGAGTCTGGCAGACAGAAAGACAGACAGACACACACACACACATACACACACTCACACACACACACATACACAGATGGCAGTGGGCACTAGGTGCTCTGGCCAGGTCTCCAAGGCTACATGGCCATGTCCCCTGACCCCAGTGCAGGATCTTGCTTCCACCTCCCCATACTTGAAGAAACCAAATGCCTTTTCTCCTCTTCCTCCTGTCCTGAGTCACCCAGTTCTCCCTTCTTCACAGGACATGACAGCAAGGGAGGCTGAGGCATTCAGCAATGTCCCTTTTGTAGAGCTTGTCCTGTTCCCTTAGTGACAGCCCCTGGGTTGGCAAGACTCTGAGGGATGAGGTCAGCTGCCACTGACTATTCTGGAGAATGTGGAAAAGCTACAGGTCAGCACACATGGTGGCTGGACACAGAATGCCCGAGAGTGGTGCCCTGTGACTTTAGCATGCCAGGATTCAGGGAGGGCAAGGCTACCTGCTGTTCTCTTCACTCTGGTCTTTCTGTAGCTCCTGCCTCCCACTTGGAATAATATTACCTGAGTATTTTGTAGATCTCATCCCATAAGGGGCAGGAGTGAGATGAAGATGGGGCAGGGAAAGTTCTCACCTTAACTTTGCAGGAATGAACTGAATTTTCAGGATCCAAAAATACCAAAGCTCATCTTGGTTTTGCTTTTTCTGTGAATTTTTTTTTTGTCATGGGGCTTAAACACTGAGCCTGGGTGCTGTCACTGAGCTCTTCAGCTCAAGGCTAGCCCTCTACCACTTTGAGTCACAGTACCACTTCCAGTTTTTTGATGGTTAAGTGGAGAGAAGAGTCTCATGGACATTTCCTGCCTGGGCTGGCTTTGAATTGTGATCCTCAGATCTCAGCCTCCTGAGTAGCTAGGATTACAGGTATGAGCCACTGGCACTTGGCTGTCTGTGAATTTTTTTAAATATAATTTTATTGTTACTCTTAAGGTGTTGTACAGAGGGGTTACCATTTCATAAGTCAGATAATGAATACAATTCTTTTTGGACAATATCACCCCTTCCTTTGTTTTCCTTCAGTTTCCCCCTCCTGTCCCTCTATGCACTAGTTGCATAGTTCATTTTCTAGATAGTATATACTGAATTTATTTATCTATTTATTATTTTTCTGCCAGTACTGGGGCTTGAACTCAGGGCCTGGGTGCTGTCCTTGGCTTCTTTTTGCTCAAGGATAGCATTCTATCACTTGAGCCACAGCACTACTTCTGGCCTTTTCTGTATATATGGTGCTGAGTAATTGAACCCAGGGCTTCATGTATGCAAGGCAAGCACTTTACCACTAGGCCATATTCCCAGCCCCCGTCCCCGAATTTTATTTTATTTATTTATTATTATTATTTTTTTTTTGGCCAGTCCTAGGCCGTAAACTCAGGGCCTGCGCACTGTCCCTGGCTTCTTTTTGCTCAAGGCTAGCACTCTGCCACTTGAGCCACAGCGCCCCTTCTGGCCGTTTTCTGTATATGTGGTGCTGGGGAATCGAACCCAGGGCCTCATGTATACGAGGCAAGCACTCTTGCCACTAGGCCATATTCCCAGCCCCGAATTTTATTTTTTATAATAGAAAAATAGTTGGAAACCAGCAGCTCATGCCTATAATCTAGCTACTCAGAAGGCTGAGATCTGAGGATCAAGGTTCAAAGCCAAGCCAGGAAAGTCTGTGAGATTCTTATCTCCACAAAACTACCTCCAAAAAAGGTGCTGGCCTTGAGCAAAAGAAGCTCAGGGACAACATCAAGGCCCTGAGTTCAAGCTCTAGGACCAGCACCAACAAAAGAAAGGGTGGGGGGGGGAAGGGAAATTAATGACTGCTCAGCTTTGATTTCTAAAATAATAATGGAGGATACATTGGCAGTGAGTAAGTGATTATGTTAAAACTAAACATTATCTTTGGGGTGAAGTAATGACTACAGGGGTGTTGAGGAGTCATCTGAGCCCTACGGAGACTATCCAGTCCAAGGAGTTCAGTGGATTACAGCCTTTTCTCCAGTTCAATAATATTTAAATAAAAAATACAGACAATGTTCAAAGAACAGACTGGCCAGAGTTCTTTGGGCAGTGGTGCAGAAAATTATTGGGTTGCAATTCTGGCATTATTCACATTTTAGATTTGCAATGACATAGCCAATGGAAATATTAGAGAATTTTTTGGAGTAATTTGTTTTACACAATATACTCAATATTATCTTTATAATATACAATGAATATAAAATACCACGAGGATGCTTTTCAACCTCTTTTTTTTTAATGTCAGTCTGGGGCTTGAACTCAGGGCCTGGGTGCTGTCTCTAAGCTTTTTTGCTCAAGCCTAGTATTCTACCACTTGAGACATAGCTCTACTTCTGGCTTAAAATTTCTTTTACATCTTTTGTTAATATTATTTTTAACTGACAATCATAATTGTGCACATGTCTGGGACAAAACATGATTTTTCTTTTTGAGATAAGTTCTCACTATGTAGCTCAGGCTGACTCAATTATCCCACCTCACCTCTCAAGAGCTAGGACTACAGGTATACACTACAGTGGCTGGCTAAGGTGATTTTTTTTTTTTTTTGGCCAGTCCTGGGCCTTGGACTCAGGGCCTGAGCACTGTCCCTGGCTTCTTCCTGCTCAAGGCTAGCACTCTGCCACTTGAGCCACAGTGCCGCTTCTGGCCGTTTTCTGTATATGTGGTGCTGGGGAATCGAACCTAGGGCCTCGTGTATCTGAGGCAGGCACTCTTGCCACTAGGCTATATCCCCAGCCCCATGTGATGTTTTGATATATGTGTACAATGGAGAGTAATTAGATCTAGATAATGAACATGCCCACCATCTTATTTGCATTATTTTTATGATTAGGTATTTGAAATTTGTTCTTCATTTGAAACACACAGCATTATTGATAACAGTCACCCTACTATGTAGTAGACTCTTACATAGATTTGGGCAGCAGTTGAAATAAACCAAAGCCAAGAAAAAGAGAAAAGCCAAGACTATGCATTTCGAGCCTGCTATACAAGGGAGTTGGACACCATCACCTGCATTTGGGCAGAGACCAGAAGGCAGGCCAAAGAGTGGGAGAGCTGCACAACCAGAACAGAGAGCCTGTATGTGCCAACTAGAGGGGGCTGAATGACACAGGGCCTTCGTGAGATGGGTTAAAGGTACATACTTGACTTTCATGGGTCATATTGGAGTGGTGACTAAAATGAGGGAGACTGTCAGTTATTAACCAAATCCAAGCTGATTGTAACTGAGAAGTTACTGTTTAGCTTCATGGGTTGTCACTAGAGATGGCAGTCCGGCTTCCTGCAAGTCTGATTTCTAGCGGACTGGATCCTTGGGCTGTTTGCTGCAGTGGTGGTAGGTCAGAGTTTTTTTGTTTTTGTTTTTGTTTTTTGTTGTTGTTGTTTTTTGCCAGTCCTAGGGCTTGACCTCTGGCCCTGGGTACTGTCCCTCAGCCTCTTTGTACTCAAGGCTAGCACTCTACCATTTGAGCCACAGTGCCACTTCCATTTTTTTCTGAGTAGTTTATTGGAGATAAGAGTCTCACAGACTTTCCTGCCTAGGCTGGCTTTGAACCACAATCCTCAGATCTCAGCCTCTTGAGTAGCTAGGGTTACAGATATGAGCTACTGGCACGTGGCCAGAGTTCCATCTTTACATACGACCTAGCCATTGTCCATTTGTATATACAGTCTCTCTCACAGCTTTTGCTGAGCTTGGATTTTCTCATTAGTTTACTGTTGACAGAACCTCTCTTCATCCAGTCTCCCTCAGGGCCTTGCATAGGCTTTTTGTTTTGTTTTGTTTTTTTGCCAGTCCTGGGGCTTGAACTCAGGGCCTGAGCACTGTCCCTGGCTTCTTTTTGCTCAAGACTAGCACTCTGCCACTTGAGCCACAGTGCCACTTCCAGCTTTTTCTATATATGTGGTGCTGAGGAATCGAACCCAGGGCTTCATGTATACAAGGTGAGTACTTTACCACTAGGCCATATTCCCAACCCCTTGCATAGGCTTTTTTTGGGTAGAACCTGTAAAGTGCTTTGAGATCTCCATCATCCGTTCCCCCTTAAAAAAAAATCTAGATGCTTAACCCTGTCCCAGAAGCTTCCAGCAGCCTGTGCTTAAAGAAAGTTAGGACCTGGGCTGGGGATATAGCCTAGTGGCAAGAGTGCCTGTCTCGGATACACGAGGCCCTAGGTTCGATTCCCCAGCACCACATATACAGAAAACGGCCAGAAGCGGCGCTGTGGCTCAAGTGGCAGAGTGCTAGCCTTGAGCGGGAAGAAGCCAGGGACAGTGCTCAGGCCCTGAGTCCAAGGCCCAGGACTGGCCAAAAAAAAAAAAAAAAGTTAGGACCTGATGTGTGCCCAGTGGCTTGTGCCTGTAATCCTGGCTACTCAGAAGGCTGACGTGAAAGATCATAGTTTGAGTCCAGCCCATGTAGAAAAGTCCTCTAGACTCCATCTTCAATTAACCAGCAAAATGCTTGACTGGTAGTGTGGCTCAAGTGAGAGTGGTCTAAGCTGAATAAACAAGCTGAGCAAATGAGGCCCTGAGATCAAACTCCAAGACTGGCAAAAAGACAGAAGAAAGAAGCTTAGCACAGTCAGCTCAGTTTATACCTATAAAACTAGCTACTTAGGAGGTTGTGATCTTGGAAGATTGAGGTTCAAATCCAGTGGGGCAGAAAAGTCTGAGAGAATTCATTTCTCCGAATAACCGGCAATATGCTGGAGTGGCGATGTGTCTCAAACACTAGAGTACCAGCCATGAGCAAGAAAGCTAAGTATGAGAGAAGGTATGAAATCCTGAGTTCAAACCCCAGTACCAACATACACACATGAACGTGTACATGTGGGTGTGCACACAATATAATTGGCCATGATGATTTCTTCTTTAAAAAAAGATAGTCAAGGGGTAAAATGGGTCACCCTTGTAATTCTAGCACTTGGAAGGCAGCCTGGATTACACAAGAAAGATGCTTTCTCCTAACAAACTAATAAACATCACTTTTTTTTTTTGCCAGTCCTGGGCCTTGGACTCAGGGCCTGAGCACTGTCCCTGGCTTCTTCCCGCTCAAGGCTAGCACTCTGCCACCTGAGCCACAGTGCCCCTCTGGCCGTTTTCCATATATGGTGCTGGGGAATTGAACCGAGAGCTTCATGTGTAGGAGGCAAGCGCTCTTGCCACTAGGCCATATTCCCAGCCCCACATCACTTCTTTTGAGTAGTATAGGGCAGAAGTAGTTCATCTGATGAAATTTTATTTCCTTGCAGCTGGCATTTTTCTTAGTGCCCAAGAATTAGAATCACCAAGGCCAAAAATAACCTCCTAGACCTTTGTTGTCTCAGGAGGTAATAATGGTCAGGAATACCGGGCCTTCGATTACCTTCTGGAAACTCAAGGAGAGAACAGAGTAGAGGTGTCTGGCCCGCTGTGGGCTCCACCTCAGCCTGGGAAGCAGATTCTCAGCCTAGGCCACAGAAGTGAAGAGGAGCCGTGTCCTCTGCAGGACAACTGATTTCCACTGAGCTAACCCGTCTCCTGTTTCCTCGTCCAGGTCTGTGGTTGGGGTTCATCATCTGCACTTTTTTGCAGGCTGCGTGTTTTTTAGCCTTCATTTCTCATCTTAACTGGAAACAAGCCTGCCAACAGGTAATATGGTGTTTGCTGTTCCTTACCTAGAAAACAAACAGGATCCAATGTGGGGCACTCTTTCATGTTGGCACGTTCTTTCCTCTTAGGTTATCATTATGCTTTTTGGTATGGTTCGGTTTTAACTGGATTTTCAGATGTGGTTCTATCCTGATCCATGTTCCCTTTGTTTATTCAGTGAATAGAAAAATAGCTGGTTTGTCCCACCGCATGCTAGCCTCTTCTTGTCTTTCTGCCTAAAAAGCCAATTTCAGGATGAGAATTGGACCAGGAGAGAAATCCTCCAAGTCTATCCTAACATTGGCTTTGATGATCTCCAAATATTTCTCTAAGATACTTGTTCACTCCCTTCTCATTGCCTTTTCAAGATCAACATTAAATCTGGAAATAGGAGGTAGAAAAGGGCCATTTCAGTCTTTTTCAAAGAGGATCCTAGTGACTCAGAAGCTTCCGTTTCAGTCAAGTAAAATGTCTCAGCGTCATGATCTAATGCCTTATGCACTTACTTTGGGTTTTTACTTTTTAGGCTCAGGTACATGCCAATCTGAAGGTAAATGTGGATGTGGCTCTGAATGGAAATTCTGTTGTCCCTTATGACCCAGTTCACTCAGGTAGGTTATGACAATCTAAGCTCTAGCACAGGCCTAGGGAGGCCCATGGGTGGGACACAAGTAGATTGGCGCCTGTGTACTCCTATTGAAGGAGGCACTGAGGTTTAGAAACAAAAGAGAAAGTCAAGTCACACCTATTTTGAAGTAACTCAACTGAAAGTTCCTTTGCTTCATTTCCATAAACATACTGATTTTTGAGCAGTTTATTGGAGATTAGAATCTCACAGAGTTTCCTGCCTGGACAGCTTTTATCCTCAGATCTCAGCATCCTGAGTAGCTAGGATTACAGATGTCAGCCGCCGTCACTCAGCTTAAATTTTAAAATATAAAATAACTTATAAAATAATTTTTTTGCTCTTTTTTTTTTGGCAGTCCTGGGGCTTGCACTCAGGGCCTGAGCACTGTCTCTGGCTTATTTTTGCTCAAGGCTAGCACTCTACCACTTGAGCCATAGCACCACTTCTGGATTTTTCTATATATGTGGTGCTGAGGAATCAAACCCAGGGCTTCATGTACATGAGGCAAGCACTCTACTACCAGGCCATATTCCCCTCCCCTTATAAAATAATTTCTAAGTCAGGAACTAATGGCTCATGTCTAGCTGCTCAACAAGCTGAGATCTGAGATCTGAGAATTGCAGTTCAAATCCAGCCCCAGCAGGAAAATTCCTGAGACTCTTCTCTCCAATTAACCATGAGAAAAGAAAGGGGAAGTGGTTTAGAGTGATAGAGCACTAGCTTTGAGCAAAAGAGCTGAGGGATGGTACTGAGGCCCTGAGTTCAAGCCCCATGACCACTACCACCACCACCAAATCTAAAATTATTAAATTTATATAAATTTCACTAAAATTAAAAATTATAAAATAAATTATTAAACACATGTAATTTATAACCTATATAATTTATAGAAATTTGTAGTATATCTTATATAAATATGTTTATGGAAATATAATGTATTATAAATTATATATAACTGATATATTATTTAAAATTATATACTATTTCAATAATATATATTATATAAATGTATAAAATGTATATGTAACTTATATTTTATAGAAGACATTTTAATATATTTATAAATACATATATATGTATTTGTGTATATTGGGGCTTGAACTCAAGGCCTGGCATTCTTGCTTGGCTTTTTTGCTCAAGGCTAGCACTTTACCATTTGAGTCACACCCTCACTTCCATCCTTTAGCTGGTTAATTTGAAGATAGGAGTCTCTAATTTATATGCCCAGACTATGTTTGATTCAAGATTCTCAGATCTCAGCTGATTGGAGTAGCTAGAATTACAGGTGTGAGTTACTGGCTTCAAATGTTTACTTGACACAGATACTTGGGTAAATATATGGGTGCAATGTGACTTGTTAATGCAGGAGTACAGATATGTAATGATCAGATGGGGAGACTAGCATACCCATTGCCTCAAACAGGCAGGGCTTCTGCAAAAGGGATCTGTGATCTCTGGCACAACTGTGCATGGAACATCTCAGAAACTGACATTTGCATGTTTGTTTTCATGGGGCCCTGGTGGTCCTTAGATTATTACTTGCTTGAAGAAGCTTATTGTTTAGACCATTGCTTCTAAAGAAACTCTGGCAAATTTGGTTATGTGTTTGTTTTTCTTGTCAATTAATTACTCCTTCCACCTCCCCAGTTTCTTGAGCAGTTTAGTCATATTAGTTCTTTATTCCAAATGACCTCCTACTTTCTGTAGCTGGGCTGTGAATTAAATTGACGTGGCAGATTAACAGGAGAAAACAATATTTAATCACACCCTGAACTCCAGAAAAGAAATTGGGGTGTGGCTTCTGAAAGAAGGTGGCTACCCAAGTTATGGAAGTACAAGGGAAAGAAATCCAAGGTGAATAAAGGTGGCCTTTTGTCTTGTTATTCCCATAAACTCTCTATGGTTGTTGCACCAGCCATTTTCTCAAGATAGATGTTTTTAACTGATGTAGATTTTCTTCATAGTTGCAAACGCCTTACAAACAGAGAGTTTTTCAGAGCTACGACCTGCAGTTTCTCAGAATAAACCACTTTGAAATATACCAAAGAAGAATATAGTTGGGTGGCATATTCTGGTGTCCTATAGCCACATTTTTATCACATTGTAAGCTTTTGGACTTCCTAGATGGCTAAATTTCTGGCAGTGGTCAGTTCTGTTTTTCCTTAGTTTTCATTCATGTTGTCTCAGTTGCCTATGTATCCAAAATTCCTGGCCTAGGATCAGTTTTGGCCACTTGCCCGATGGACTGTCTATTAGATGGATGTTGGTCCCTTGAAACTCTTAAGGTGCTCCCTAAAACCCCAGGTTGACATAGTGAATGGAGAGCAATGCAATGCAATGTAGCCAAATGTAATGGGTTCCTTTTTTTTTGTGTGTGTGTGTGTGAGCACAAAGCCCACAAGCATACCAGGGAGATGAAAGAGTCATACCCAGGAGTGCACTGGGAATAACCCCCAAACAAGAAGGTTTGTGGGGGAAACATGCCTCATCATATGTAGATCCAGAAACACTCCTAAGCATGCTCAGTTGGAGAGTATGCCCTGAATATTAAAAATGTTAACTAGAACAGCCTCTTGGGTGGAGAATTTACAATTAAAGTGAAATTCTAATGAGCACTCTAGAGTGAGCTCACTTCAAGAGTGTGATTCAGCTTGACTTAGTGATTTTCCCTGGTTTTTTGGTGTTTTCTCTGGAGTGTCTCATCCGAAACACATAAAAAAACAACAATAAAGTACTTTGAAGAAAAAATTTTTTCAGTTCTGGGGCTTGAACTCAGAGCTTGGACTCTGTCCCTGAGCCTCTCTGTGCTCAAGGCTAGTGTTCTACTACTTGAGCCACAGCATCATTTTGACTAGGTAATTGGAGATAAGAATCTTAGGGACTTTCCCTCCAGGCTGGCTTTGAACCATGATCCTTGGATCTCAGCCTCCTCAGTAGCTAAGATTACAGGCATGAGCTACCATTGTCCAATTTATGAAATGTTAATAGTTAAAGGGGCAACAGTTACCTCCCCACAACAAGTATAGGATGTTGCCTCTGTAAGTTCTTGCCTCCCAGTTAACAATCTGGCTCATTTAACCACTGTAGCAACTGCTCCTTACATTATCTTTCCCCTAACAATTAGCACACAGTCTCTATCACCTTTTTTTTTTTTTTTTTGGCCAGTCTTGGGGCTTGGACTCAGGGCCTGAGCACTGTCCCTGGCTTCTTTTTGCCCAAGGCTAGCACTCTGCCACTTGAGCCACAGCGCCACTTCTGGCCGTTTTCTGTATATGTGGTGCTGGGGAATTGAACCCAGGGCCTCATGTATACGAGGCAAGCACTCTTGCCACTAGGCCATATCCCCAGCCCTCTCTATCACCTTTCATACAGTTGGAAACAACATTTTCCTTTCAACATGCTAACTAAAATCCTTTATTCTCCACAGTGGGTACTGAAAACCATGAAGAGATTGTAATGAATGATATTGAAAAAAAGGATGAGACTCAGTTGAACCCACAGATGCACCAACAACAACCTTTGCCTGAGCATCCAGTGGACAGCAATACATTGTCTGGAAAACAGTTGGTGTTCCGTCGAGGGCTTGTGCTCCTGGGGGTTGTTTTAGTCTTGGTGGTAGGGATTTTGGTGAGAATATATGTAAGAATTCAGTGATGTGGCAGGAGAGAGATAATCAGGTCAAATGATACAGGTGCTTCCAGGCTTATGATGTAATAACTTTTGGACAAGCCCATTGTAACTTAAAAGTAAGTTAGGACTAGAAGTATGGCTGAATGGTAGAGCTTAGTGTGCTCAGGGGGCCCTGGGTTCAATCCCTAGCATGTACACACACACACACACACACACACACACACACCACATACACACACACACACACACACACACGAAAGGCAGAGGAGGAATAAAGCAAAGAAGGAAGAAAGGAAGGAGAAGGGAAAGAGAGAAATCCTGACTCCACAATGCATTTCACACCTCTAGCTACCAAACATCAAAGTTAGTTAACACAACACACTATAGAACATTCTTGCCCTCATGATTTGCAGGACTGATAGCAAGCTGCAGCTTTCTGTGGCTGCCTTCCTTTTTAAAAGAGGGTGGTATCATGTATCAGTAGCTTGGGAAAAAGCTCTAAATTCAAAATTCAAAGTAGCATTTACTAAATGAAATGTAAAGTTGAACTGGTGGAAATTGGCTCACCCATATGACACAGGTCCAGAAGTGTGGCAGCTTTAAAGAATGTACATTATTTAGCTGCACCTATAGGTTTTTTTAGTTATTGCTGGTACTGGGACTTGAACTCAGGACTTGCGCACTCTCCCTAAATATTTTGCTCAAGACCAGTGTTCTACCACTTGAGCCACACCTCCACTTCTGGCTTTTTGATGGTTAATTGGAGATGAGTTTCATGGAGCCGGGTGCCAGTGGCTCACACCTGTAATCCCAGCTACTCAGGAGGCCGAGATCTGAGGATCACAGTTCAAAGCCATCCAGGCAGGAAAGTCCATGAGACTCTTATCTCCAATTAACCACTAGAAAAAACCCGAAGTGTCACTGTGGCTCAAGTGGTAGAGCACTAGCCTTGAGCTGAAGAACTCAGGGACAGTGCCCAGGCCCAGAGTTCAAGCCCCATGACCGACCAAAAAAAAGTTTCATGGACTTTCCCACCCAGGTTGACTTCCAAGTTTAATTCGACTTCCAACTTTAATCCTCAGATATCAGCCTTCTGAGTAGCTAGAATTACAGGCATGAGCCATGGAGGCCGGGCAAAGATGTATTTTTTAATGAAGGACCTAAAGTGAATGTCATATCTTAGACCAAGATGAATGAGGTTAGAATAAAAATTTCATCCCCCACTGTCTGGATTAAAGACCCCTGGATACTTAACTGTATAAATCTATGCTTCCCTGTTTCTTGTTTTGTTTTGGTTTTTTGCCAGTCCTGGGGCTTGAACTCAGGGCCTGAGTACTGTCCCTGGCTTCTTTTTGCTCAAGGCTAGCACTCTACCACTTGAGCCACAGTGCCACTTCCAGCTTTTTCTATATATGTGGTGCTGAGGAATCACCACATATATAGGGCTTCATGTATACAAGGCAAGCACGCTACCACTAGGCCATATTCCCAGCCCTTCCCTGTTTCTTCTACCTACTGTTTTCTAAGACACAAACCCATATATAAAATGCTTTGGAATTCCTCCTCTATGAATTATTTAAAATACATTTTTGCAATATAACTTTCCTGTGTCCTAGGTTTTATTCAATAGGCCAGTGGCACTTTTGATCTTTACCTGGAGGCCAGACTTCAGACACTGTGGGTGCATAGTTGGAGAGCTGGGAAGATCCAAACAAGAGTGCTATTTCCTGGCTGTGTCCAGAGGACAAAGCTTTAATAAAGGCTTTAGATTTACTAGCTACCCTGCTTGGTTCAGCTCTTAGTAGGGTTAATTCCACACTGCAAATCTTGACTTTAAGTACCCTGGGTGCTAGAATGGATGCAAGAGGAGGCTGTTGCTTTTGCTGGAAAGAACAGATAAGAAACAAAATTACAAAAGTAGCTGTGTGTAAAAAACATCCAACTACTGGGATTTTTGTTGCCTCTGCTGCTGGGGGTGGAACCCGGGGGCCTCCCTTCCTGCTACCCTATATGCACAATCCACCCCCAGCGCTGACTACCAAAAGGCCCTAAGAGGTCCTTCTTGGGTGTGTAAATGTATATCGTTCTCTAGAGACCCAGAGTAAGCATGTGCCCTTCCAGAGGGGCCTGCGAGACTGAGGCAGCCCAGAAAATCCCCTTTCCCAGTTCTTTGGAATGCCTCAGACCCCTCTCCACTCTCCTTTCCGCAGGACAACCCTATGTCTCCCTTTCTGCTTGGTCCCAGATATACGGGGTTCCTCCAACCAGCCTCAGGTGGGAGGGGCAGGTGCAGGGGCTGCAGGAGCAGGGAACCCCGAGGTTCCAGAGACGGTCTTGCCATGCCCACGTCCCTCCAAAAATGCTCTGAGCGCGTGGAGGGTGACAAATGACATTTTTGCTTCTGCAATCCACTTTAGTCTCTGTAAAGAAGACCCCACCTCCACCCCATTCTCCATCCCTGACCCTCAAGCGCTCTGCCTGGTGATGGGATGGGGATGAGATGGGGATGGGTGGTGATAGGGTGGGGGTGGGGATGGGGATGGGATGGGATGGGATGGGGGTGGGGATGGGGTGGGGATGGGGTGGGGATGGGGTGAGGGTGGGATGGGGTGGGGATGGGGCAGGGATGGGGCGGGGATGGGGTGGGGATGGAATGGGGATAGGGTGGGGCGAGGGGGGTCTTCCCCCAGCCCGACCCTCCCGGGGGTCTGCGACCATTGGTATTTGGACAGGGGGCCCGCGCAGAGGCGGGGCTAGGGAGAGACCGGGGGCAGGCTGGGGGTGGGGCCCGGGGCCAGTCGACCCAGTCCAGGTCCCGGGGTACCCGAGTCCCCCGCAGGGGGGCATTGGCGAGCGGGACCGGATTGTCTCCGCCTCCGCCTCCCGCAAGGCGCCCTGCAGGCTGACTGGAGCCCCTCCTGGCCACGGCATGGAGCCCCCCGCGATCGCCGAGCCCTTCGAGGTCGCCCCCGACAGCTTGGACTTGGCCGCCGCCGTCACCTTGAGACCCGAGCGGCGGCCGGATGCCTCCCGGTGGCGCGTTGCCTTACGGGGCCTGCGGGGCTTGTGGGGTGCGCTACCCCCCGAAGTGCTGCGCGAGGCGGCGGAGCTGGCGGCGCTCGCGGGCCCCGTGGTGAGCTTGGCGGCGGTGTCGGGGCGCAGCTCCGGGAGTTCCGCCAGCGCCCCTTCCCTTCGCTTGGTGGTGGTGGGGGGGACGAGAAGGGTGACCCCGCTTTCCTCTCCGATCCCTCTGCAGTTCCTGGCGCAGCTGATGCTCTTCCTCATCGGCATCGTCAGCTCTATATTCTGCGGACATCTGGGCAAGGTGGAGCTGGACGCCGTGACTCTAGCTGTGTCGGTAGGTGTTCGCATGGACGCTGCCTTCTCCTCGGAGCTGAGGGCGCGGCGGAGCCCCTGAACTTTCAAGAACTCAGTTCTTAAGTTTGTGGTGAACCCAGGGCCTGGAGTGTGCCAGGCAAGCACCCTCCCCTCCCCCTTCCACCAGCGAGGAGAAAGGAGATCGAGGCCCCTACTTCCCCCAAGCCTGTGAGCAGACTTCTAAAGGCACCAGGTCTCCTGGAGGAAGGTTGCTAATTGTGCCTATCTACGAAAACCAAAAGAGCTCCATTTTTTTTTCTATTATGAAAGCAAACCAACAAATCCATTAACTGAGTTATATACACTTCATGAAGTCCGCACTATTTCACTTTGTCAAAGGTGTCTGTTTATTAGTGTGGATTGGAATTACACCTTCTTTGAAGTCTCTCCTTGTTAGTGCTTCTGTGGACAGCTTGTGTGTTTTATGTTTAGTTCAGGCTTCCAAACAAGATGACAAAGACTCCTCCTGATGATGATGGCAGATATCCCCCCCCCCCATCTTAGAAAATGTCTTTTCTGTCTGTCCTCCCATCCCCTCCCAACCCCAAGGTGGGGATACCCAGTAAGACCACAGAAGGTCACAGAAGTAAGTTTCTCATTAGTCTTACAGGAGAGGAGACCAGGCTGTGTGGAATTACATTTTATGTATGGGCCAGTTATCTGTATTAATTAGGGGCTGGGGACATTTCTGCTTCCTTATTAGATTGGGCCTCTAGCAGGTCAAGAAGGGCTGTCCCAGTGTCCAGGAATAGATGTCCTGTGCTTGGGATCAGGCATCAGAGTCCTTGCCTGTGCTATATCCTAGTTCTTGTGTGATGTGAATTAGCAGGAGACAATCAGAGGGTGGATCAAGGCTGGGTATTTTCCTGGCCCTGCTTCCCAGGGCTCATTTCTGGACAGCTTCTCTAGGTTCCTGGCACAGTTACATCTTCTTTCTTGTTTATCACACCTCTTGGCCAGTCATTGACCTCAGCCTGGATGTCTCCTTTTCTCTCCCAGGCTCTGCTGTCATCCCAGGAAGGCTCCAACCCCTTCCACCTTCCTCAGAGTCCACTTCCGGTTCCTCATCTGCCCATTTCCACCTTTCATGTAGACCCACAGCAGAAATGTTACCTTTCCTATCAACCTCTCAATCAGAGCCCTGCCAGGTCCCCCCTTCAACCATCCTTCCAGACCTTGACCTCGTGGGGTTGCTCCTGCTAGGACCCCTTCATCTTCTCTCACACCTGTATCCCACTTGACTTCCTGCCTGGCACCTTGCCAGGTCACTGTGACCTTCACCCGTGGCCCAGTATTAGGAAACTACTATGGCATTTCATTCTGGCCTCTCTGACACTTGCATCTCTTTTTTCACCCCTCTTTCTTCTTTCAGGGTTTTTTTTGGGGGGGGAGGGGGAAGGAGTGAACTGGTATTTGAATTCAGAGATTTGCACTTGCTAGACAAGTGTTCTATTATTTGAACCCCTCTTCTAGCCTTTTCCACTCTCACTAATGTTTGAATTCATGGGTCTTGCTTTTTAACCATGCCAGCCTAGACCTTGATCCTCTTGTTCATGCTTCCCACATAACTGGAATGACAGGCACATGCCACCACACTCAGATTCTTATTGATTGAGATGGGGATCTCATGAACTTTTATACCTGGGCTGGCCTTAAACTTTGATCCTTCCAATTTCAGTCTCTAGGATAGCTGGGATTCCAGAGGTGAGTCACCTTCCTCAGTTCCACTTTCTTTGTCTATTTATTGGTGTCTCCAAATCCTCTCTCAAACTTTGATCCTTCTGGTTTCAGCCTCTATATTAGCTAGGAATATAGATAGAAGTCACCATGCCCAGCTCCATTTTCTGTGTCTGTTTATTGGTGTCTCCCAATTCATTATTATCATCCATGACCTGAGCTTCAGGCTCAGGCAACCGCTTGGAGTGTGGATAATCTGAAAGCTAGAGGGACTCATCCAACCCAGTGTTTGAAAGTACTTCCTGGCATTCCACCATTAAACAACATCCCCTGTCCATCTTTTAAGTTTTTATATCCTGAAGGTCAATCAGTCAGCAAGTTCTGCTCACTTTATCTCCCACATTCCAGAATCTCTCCCTTTCTTCGTTTTCCCATACCACTTCCTGGGTGGCCCTCCCCCTCTCCGCCTCTCCTCCAAGGCCATCCGGCTCTCCCCCAGGTCCCTGGGCCCTGTAGCTGCTGAGTCTTGGCTCTGACCACTTTGTGCTGATGTTTATCTTTGTGGTTCTCTCTCCTCACAAATCTTAAGTTCACTTTTGCCAAACTTGGCTCCTGGCACAGATCTGGCCCAACCCAATATTTCAGAAAGACACATGGCACAGGTGTCCCACCTCTGAGTCAGCTGGCTGTCAGTTGCTTGTCCTTCTGCCCTCCTGCCCCACCCTGTCAGCTTTTCCGCTCTGTAGCATGGAGACTTCTGCTCTTTTATTTGTTTCATTGAAATGATTTAAAAGTACATTTTGAAGAAAATAAAACTGAATTAAGGTTTTGGGACTGCGGTTATAGCCAGTGGTACAGCATCTACCTAACAAGCACAAGGCCCTCAGTTCAAATGCCAATACCACAAAAAGAGAAAGGGGGTGGGGTGAGGAAGGGAGGGAGGGAGGGAGAGAAGAAGAGGAAGGATTGGTTTTATTTATTTTTTTTGCATTACTTATAAAGTATTTGTTTTGCCTTAGATGCTTGCAATGTTAACAAATGATACAGAAGAGCCTGGCACTAGTGGCTCATGCCTAAATCCTAGCTCCTCAGGAGGCTGAGATATAAGGATCATGGTTCAAAGACAGCCTAGGCAGGAAAGTCTGTGAAACTTATCTACAATTAACCAGCAAAAATCCCTAAGTGATGGGGCTGGGAATATGGCCTAGTGGTAGAGTGCTTGCCTCGTATACATGAGGCCCAGGGTTCGATTCCTCAGCAACACATATATAGAAAAGGCCAGAAGTGACGCTGTGGCTCAAGTGGTAGAGTGCTAGCCTTGAGCAAAAAGAAGCCAGGGGCAGTGCTCAGGCCCTGAGTTCAGGCCTCAGGACTGGCAAAAAAAAAGCCCTAAGTGAAGCTACAGCTCAAGTGCCAGAGTGCCATCCTTGAGCAGAAAAAGCTCAAGGACAGTGCCCAGGCCCTGAGTCTAAGCCCCATTATTAGCACAAAACAAACAAAAAACCCAAGATACAGAAGTAAGCCATTAATACAAGTTGCCATTTGAAGGATTGGTTTTAGATTTCTTCCCTCCTGTTTATCCTGCAAACCCCTCAAAATAAGAAGGCAGGAAGATGCCTGGTTTGAGGTGTAAAAGTGGCAGGAACTAGGAAATATGGTTCACCACTGTGGAAAGGCGTGAGGAGGGTGTATAGGAAGGTTGGTGAGCTCCACAGGCAGGTGTGGCCCCAGATGAAGCTTTAAGGGAGCTCTGCTGTTGTCCTTAGCCAGTGGGTGGCGAAACTTTGCTTTGCCTTTTAGACTTAAACTGTAACTAACTTGGCAAGATAGTAGAGTCATTTACACCATAGCTAGATAACATTTATGTGAACTTTTTTTTTTTTTTTTTTTTTTTGCCAGTCCTGGGCCTTGGACTCAGGGCCTGAGCACTGTCCCTGGCTTCTTCCCGCTCAAGGCTAGCACTCTGCCACTTGAGCCACAGTGCCGCTTTTGGCCGTTTTCCGTATATGTGGTGCTGGGGAATCGAACCTAGGGCCTCGTGTATCCGAGGCAGGCACTCTTGCTGCTAGGGTATATCCCCAGCCCTATGTGAACTTTTTGATTAAAAAAATTTTGTTTTGAGAGACAAAGCATCTTTGTAGTCTAGGCTGACCTTGAACTCATGATCTTCTTGCTTCCACCTCCCAAGTGCTGAGATTGCAGGTGTTCACACTTCTACACTGGACCTAGAGCTGGGGATGTTGCCTGACATAAGTAAAGTTCTGGTTTTAATCATCAACACTGCAAAAATAAATAAAATCTCGATGTTATTACAATTTGTGTATAATATGAAAGGATTTATAAGTGTCTTATTGTTTTATTTAACCTGAAAGACATTTTTCTATACACAGACTAAGGGTCACAGAAGCCTTGTCATGGAAGGATGCATGAATAGCTCGTGGACTTGGGCTGAGGGACAGGGGTGTAGACATAGGGGCCCAGAGAGCTCAGCACCAATCAGACTGCTTGCTGTTCTGCTCTGAAGAAAACCTCAGGATTTTTTGCTGAACTAGTTTTCAAGGGTCAGACAAACATTAGGCACAGAGGGCAGAGAGAATTTTCTGAGTAGATTCTCATATAGGGGACACATGATTGGGTCTATGGCCTATAGGCATCAGCCAAAATGTAACTTTTACCTATTTAATTTTTCCTTTTTTCTTTTTCTTTTTTATTTTTCAAAGCAAGATCTTGCTCTGTTACTGAGGCTGGCATCAGACTCCTTGAACTAAGTGATCTTCTGGCCTCCTGAGTAGCTGGGACTACAGGCATGCATCACAGTGCCTGACTTTAAACAGAGAGATGATAACACACCACATTAAGAAAAACTAGGTGTGGACTTTCCCCAGTTGACACAGAGTTAAGAGTATATTCTTTGGTTAGAAGTATATCTTGTTCCATAGTCAGCAAGGATCCTATTGGATCTGAAATACTGAGCCTGACATGTGCAGTCATGAGTAGCTCTTTAAAGATGAGGTCCCTTGGTGTAAAGTGAGCTGTTTGATGGTGATGGTATCTGTGGCACCGGTTGTTTCTTGCAGGTTGTGAATGTTACTGGGATCTCAGTCGGAACGGGCTTAGCCTCGGCTTGTGACACACTGATGTCTCAGGTGAGGACAATTACCCTTTATGCTAGAGACTGCCCAGGGAAGTGTCTAATCTGTGGTCACTAGGGCAAACACAGTGCTTCTAGGGGAATGTGTGTATAGGGCAGGGAGCTCTCCTGTGTCACAGGACAAAACCACAGCAATACAGTTCTAGATAGTATAAGGGACTTCGTTTTGGTTCCATGTGGTCTGGTCTGATACAGGAGCTCAGTCCAAACCATTGGCCTCCCATCATGGTTGTGTAACAGCTAGTTCTGTCCTCAGCTTTACCTGCTCAGGGCTATGTTTCCCTTTTTCTTCCTTGTCTGTACTGCCCCTGAAACTTCTCAAAGAGTTCTTTGCATTCTGTGTCCTGACTTCCATTCTGAACTCAGCCCCCATCAAGGCTTCTTCCATTGTTTGCCACCATGGGGCCTGCCCTCTTTCAGGGGCCTTGGGATAAAATCATTGGGTGAACCCACTTGGCTTTCCCAATAATGTGTGCATTTTTCTTCCTCTGCCCCACTAAGGTTTGCCTGGCCTTGGACCCCTCCCTCCCTCACCTTGTACCACAACCAACATCTCCTGAAGCTTCAACCCCTGTCTCACAGTTTCCAAGATTCCTGGTTACCTGCCTCAGTTCCCAAGAGTAGGGACCAATTTCAGGATTGGTAGAACGCCATGGTGGCAACTAGCTCACTGGCTACCCCTGGGCCTGCAGCTCACCTGCACTGCTGACTTCAGAAGGAATGGCTGCTTGAGCCACAGCTGGGCTACAGGAAGTGGCTGCTCTAGGCCTTGGGCTGCTAATAGACCATAGCATTCTTTCTCTGCCCGTTTTTTCCCCAAGTCCTTTGGGGGTAGGAACCTGAAACGTGTGGGCATCATACTGCAGAGAGGAATCCTCATCTTGCTGCTATGCTGCTTCCCTTGCTGGGCCATCTTCATCAACACTGAACACCTCCTCCTGCTCCTACAGCAAGACCCGGAAGTTGCCAGGTCAGCAGTACTACTCATGGTTGTCGGTTCAGAGTAAGGGGCAGTCTGCCATTACACCTGGGCTGCTGTATGCAGCTCATTAGCTGGACTCAAACCCTTGCAAATGGAAGCTGTGACTGTGAGCCTAGACCCCAGCTTCAGGGACCTGCCCCAGGATAATGTGTTCATGTGTTCTTTCATGTATTGTTCCACATTTCCAGACAATAGTAGAATACCAGCACGATTGTCTTTACTTTTTAGAGTTATTGTTATTGGAGTTTTGGATTCTTTCTTCCTTCCTTTCTTTCTTTTTAGTGGTACTGGGATTTAAACTATGAGCCCTGTGCTTGTTTGCTAGGCAGGCACTCTACTACTTGAGCCATGGCCCCAGCTCTTTCTTTCACTTTAGTTATTTTTCAGTTATGCAGTTATCTTTTAGTTGCTTTTCCTATAGGATCTCACTTTTTTTGCTCTGGAATTGAAATCCTCCTATTTATG
The DNA here is from genome assembly GCF_023159225.1 of Perognathus longimembris pacificus. Taxonomy (NCBI): domain Eukaryota; kingdom Metazoa; phylum Chordata; class Mammalia; order Rodentia; family Heteromyidae; genus Perognathus; species Perognathus longimembris. The sequence goes on from NC_063177.1 coordinate 13,574,070, forward strand.
ACCCCCAGGAAGCTGGGATGACAGACATGTACCACCATGTCTAGCTTAGAGTCTCACCAACCTGCCTGGGCTGGCCTTGAACTGTGATCCTCTCAGTCTCTGCCTCCCAAATGGCTGGGATGACAGGTGTGAGGTACCATACTTGGCCTGGATTATTTTATTTGTTTTTTAGACCTACAGTTCCAGTATGATCTTTTGTGTTGCCCCTAGGATACATGGTCCTTTCTAGAAGATTCTTACTCACTATGAAGTAGTTCTGGAGATTTCAGATGGTTTCTGAATTGTGCTAGAGTTTTAGTTCACTTTTTGTGCTCACTTTATCTTTTAGGCCAAGAAGAACTTGAAAAATGTCCAAGTTGTCCAGCTTCCTCTTAGATGGTGGACATTTCACAGAGCTCATGTTGGGCAGAAAACCAAAGCTGTGAATCATTTTCACCCACAGATTTTTTTTAGTTGTAATTTTTAGGACCTACTCTGTTCAGCTTGAAGAGAGTATGAACAAATACTATTTTATTATTAACTGAAGACTATTTTATTGTTTATTTCAGGATAGCCCAAGTTTATGTGATGGTTTTCATTCCAGCGCTGCCTGTAAGTTTTAAGACTGTTATGTTTCTTTCTATTAAGTGCATATTGATTTTAGAAAGTAATTTCTTTTGAGACATTTTAACACATGTATGTAATGTACTTTGACCATATTTCCCCCTCCACCCTGTCCCCCTTTTCTTCCTCAACTGTTCCCCTCCTTCTTTCATTCCATTTTTTCTATCTGTATTTCACATCAGAGAAAAACAAACACGTGATGTTTTTCTACGTGAATCTAGCTTATTTCATTTAACATGATGATCTCCAGTTCCATTCATTGTCTTGCAAATGGCATGACTTTGTTCTTTATGGCTGACCTCATTGTGTATATATGCCTTTTTTTTTTTAATTGGTTGTGGGGCTTGAACTCTGGGCCTAGCTGCTGTTTCTGAGCTCTTTTTGCTCAAGGCTAGCACTCTACCGCTTTCAGCCACAGTGCCACTTATTTTTGTTGTTGTTGTTGTTGTTGTTTTCTGGTGGTTAATTGGAGATAGAGTCTCACTGACATTCTTGCCTGGGCTGGCTTTGAACCTCAGGGCTCAGACCTCAGCCTCCTGAGTAGCTAGGATTATAGGCATGAGTCATCAGCACCTAGCTTGGGTCATTTCATTTTTAATGTCTGTTTATTTTTAAGGTTTTGAGGAACTTCCAAACTGATTCTCAAAGTGGTTGTACCAATTAACATCCCTACCAGAGGTGAATGAGGGGTACATTTCCTCAGGGTCCTTGCCAACATTTCATTGTTTTTGTTGTCTTTCCATGGAATCTCAGTGTGCCTGGGATTTATATTCTTTCCATTTATAGATTCATTCTTTTGTTATTAAACTTTTGAGTCTCGTGTAATTTTTTTCCTGGGCTGGCTTTGAACTGTGATCCTCCAGATATCAGCCTCCTTAGTAGCATGAAAGGCATGAGTCACGGGCACCCAGCTCAAGGTTACCTTTGAATGCACATTCATCACAATGATTACTAGGCACCCCTCAAAGCTATCCAGAAGGCCAAGGCCATGGCTTTTGCTTCAGCCAGTGAGAACTTGCCTGTGTCTATTCCTTAGGGAGTAAATCTCTAACTCTGTTTATATGGATCTGGTTTTCTGAATTTGAGTATGTCAAAGTTTGGTTGGGTGTCAGTGCCTCATGCCTGTAATCCTAGCTACATAGGAGGCTGCGATCTGAGAATTGCAGTTGAAAGCAAGCCCAGGCAAGAAAGTCTCTTATCACCAATTAATTACCAAAAAGCTGGAAGTGGAGCTGTGGCTCAAGTGATAGTGCACTAGCTTTGAGAAAAATAAAGCCTAGGGATGGCACCCAATCCCAGAGTTCAATCCCCACCCCTGCCCCGAAAAAAGATAATTATATTGCTAATAGAGGGGTATGTGTGTGTGTGTGTATATTACCAGGGCTGAACTTGGGCTTTGTGCTTGCTAGACAAGCACTCTAGAACCCTTTTGCTCTGTTGTTGTTGTTTTTTTAAATAGGGCCATCTGGACTTTAATACCACTGTGCTCAATTTTTTTATTAGTTAAGATGTAAGTCTTGTGAACTTTTTGCTTGGAATGGCCTCAAACCACAATCCTTCTGAGTTTTACCTCTTGAGTAGCTAGGATTGCAGGCATGAGCCACTGGTATCTTAGTAAAATATCTTATTAAAAAGTATCTACTGGGCTGGGAATGTGGCTTAGTGGTAGAGTGCTTGCCTAGCATGCATGAAGCCCTGGGTTCAGTTCCTCAGCACCACGTAAACAGAAAAAGTCAGAAGTGGTGCTATGGTTCAAGAGGTAGAGTGCTAGCCTTGAGCAAAAAGAACCCAGGGACAGTGCTCAGGCCCTGCATCTAAGAGCCAGGACTGGCAAAAAAAAAGTATCTACTGGTAGACATGAATCAGTGGCTTATCCTAGCTACTCAGCAGGCTGAGATCGGAGGATCATGGTTCAAAGCCAGTAGGAAAGTATGCGCCTCTTATCTCCAATTAACTATAAAAAAGCCAGACTTGTGGCTCAAGTGATAGAGTACCAGTCTTGAACAAAACAGCTCAGGGACAGTACCTAGGCTCTGCGTTCAAGCTCCAGGACATATATATATATATATATACACACATATATATATACTTATATATATATGTATATATATTTAGTTATCTACTGGGACTGGGGTTAGAGATCATTGATAAAGCACTTATCTTGCATGTGCCTGGGTTTCATCCACATTACCACAAAACAACAGCAGCAACAAGGCAGGAATGAAATCTACTCTTGTTATTTTCTGCTTACTGTCTAGGCAGCATTCCTGTTCCAGCTGCAGACAAGATACTTGCAGAGTCAGGTAATCTTTTTATGTTTTTGCTCCGTACTCCTGGAAAGATATGGTAAGTATTTTGAAGGAATTGTCTCCCATTTTCTTTTTTCCCCCATTACAAGGACTTTTCTACAAAAATCGATGAATATAACTAGGTGCCAGTAGCTCACACCTGTAATCCTAGCTACTCAAGAGACTAAGATCTGAGGATTGCTGCTCAAAGTCAGCCTGGGCAGGAAAGTCCATGAGGCATTTCTCTCCAATAAACTATCCAAAGAGCCAGAAGTGGCACTGTGGCTCAAGTGCTAGAGTGCTAATCTTGAGCAAAAAAGCTCAGAGACAGTGCCCAAACCCTGAGTTCAAGCCCCAGGACTGGTGTACATGTGTATGTGCACACATGTGTACACACACATACACACACGTGCGTGCGCACACACACACACACTCTGAGTTTATGCACAAAGGAAAGAAACAAGTGGCACCATTAGACATTTCCCACACACGTGGTAGATGCTCACCTAGCCCAGAGCAGTCAAGCAGCATGGCCCCAGTGTCTCCTGAATGGTTTGTCTTCTCCATCCCCCCTCCCACCCCATCTCACCTGTAGTGCCTGTTTTGTGATTTTCCCTCCTTTTCTTCTCTCTCTGCTGCTTTTAGAGCATCTGACCCACCAGGGCCTACAGAAACATTTAGGAGCTCCTGGTTGGCTTGGCTGAAGCCATCCCAATGAAGGAGACACATCTGATCCTTTCTGTTTCTCCAATCTTGGGTGACTTTGCCCTCCTTAAAAATTGTCCTATTTAAGCTGGGCATTTGTGGCTCATGAGACTCTTACCAGAAAACCAGAAGCAGAGCTGTGGCTCAAAGTGGTAGACCATTAGCCATGAGTGGAAAAAGAGCTCAGGGGCAGCACCAGGCCTTGTGTTCAAGCCCCAGAACTGGCACAAAAGGAAAAAGAAAAACTGTTCCATTTACCTATGAATGTTCACTTGACAGCCTAGCTAACTCTCTTGTGGAAATGCTCATTTTTTTCTCTTTGTTTGGGGATTTCAGGGCATCATTATGCCTCAGGTTGTTACTGGGATTGCAGCAAACATCGTCAATGTGTGCATGAATGCTCTCTTGCTCTATGCCCTGGATCTCGGAGTGGTGTGAGTCACACACAGAGGGTGTCTGTGTGCTGGGTGGGTGGGCCCTGCCTCAGGGGCTAACAAAACAGAAGTGAAGCAGGGCATGAAGACAGGCAAGCAGGCACTTACAAGTTGATGTTCAGGTGCTGGGCATGGCAGATAAGAGGTGGCTGCCATGCAAGAAAACAAGAAAGAAAGCATAGCATATTAGCATGTAAGAACACATCAACAAAAATCCATTTATAGCTAGACACTGGTGACTCATGCCTGTAATCCTACCTACTCAGGAAGCTAAGATCTGAGGATTGTGGTTCAAAGCCAGCCTGGGCAGGAAAGTCTTATCTCCAATTAACCCCTAGAAAACTGAGAGTGGCACTGTGGTTTCAACATGGTAGAGCACTAGCCTTGACCAAAAGTCCTGAGTTCAAGCCCCATGACCCAAAAACTAAAACAACGACAAAAACAAAAAATCTATCCGGTTGGTTTCAGGAGCAGATTAATTAACACCTAATAACAATGTGAGGTCTGGATAGGGGAGTGAAGTAAGAGAATAGATGAAAGGGCTGGGGATATGGCCTAGTGGCAAGAGTGCTTGCCTCGTATACATGAGGCCCTGGGTTCAATTCCCCAGCACCACATATAAGAAAATGGCCAGAAGTGGCGCTGTGGCTCAAGTGGCAGAGTGCTAGCCTTGAGCAAAAAGAAGCCAGGGACAGTGCTCAGGCCCTGAGTCCAAGCCCCAGGAATGGCCAAAAAAAAAAAAAAAAAGAGAGAGAGAGAATAGATGAGAAGACAGTTCCTGGCTCACTGTAACCGCAGGCTTTAGGTTGGTGGTGATAAAATGGCATGCACTAAAGAGGCTCCAAAGTTTTTTTCTAGGAAAAAACAAATGTATTATAATCCTGAGGAATAAAACTGCTATGATGAGAAGTGGTATTTTAAACACAGGAACTGGTTAATCCATTCAGACTAATTAATGTCTAAGAAATTATTATAAATCTTCATGTGGGGCTGGGAATATGGCCTAGCAGTACAGTACTTGCCTTGCATAAATCTTCGTGTCCTTTTGGCTTTCCCACTGATGAACCGTAACATTGAATTTTTCCACACAACTCAATCTCAGTGAAAAGGAAAAGGTCTCTTATGAATAGATTCAGATTTTGTTTGTTTGGTTTTTGGTGCCAGTCAAGGGGCTTTGAACTCAGGGACTTGGTACTGCCCCTGAGCTTTTTTGCTCAAGGCCAGTGCTCTATCCCTTGAGCTACAGCTCCACTTCTGGTGTTTTGGTAGTTAATTGGAGACAAAAGAGTTTCACAGACTTTCCTGCCCCAAGCTGGCTTCAAACCATGATCCTCAGATCTCAGTCTCCTGAGTAGCTAAGATTCCCAGTGCCCAGCTAGATTCAGATTTTAAAACATTAAAAGAAGACAGCCCAGGAGCTCCAGGCTAATGAAGAACGGATTCTTACCACTGAGCAAAGCCTTGCGTGGATCACTTTATGGATTCTAGTTGAAGGATCGGTTTGGTAATGATGGCCTTTTCTCCTCCAGAGGGTCTGCCTGGGCCAACACCACGTCCCAGTTCGTCCTATCTGCTCTGCTCTTCCTCTACATGTGGTGGAAAAAAATCCACATCAGCACCTGGGGAGGTGGGTGCACTGCGCTGCTTCTTGACTTTCCTTACCTCTTCTTCAGTAGGATGCCATTCTTGTTTTTGACCTTTCTTCCCAAATGTTTTTAATCTCTGAGGAAACCTAAGATTTTTTTTTTGAAAACACTGAAGTAACTGAAAATGTGAAAGTAAATTGGCCAATGTTGGGATGTTTTTGTGTTTATGAAGTGAACTGATGGATCATGTGGGGATACTATTTTTAATTTTTTGAGGAGCTTGAATAATTATTGTTTTCCCATGAGGGTGGGGGACACTTTTTACATTCCAATCCGCCAACAGGACATACTATTTGTCTACCTCTTTGATTGTCTTTGTTGTTTTCTGTGTTTTGGTTTATTTGTTTCATTGTTTTATTTTGTTTTTGTTCTCGGCATCCTAATGGGTTTGAGGTGGTTTTAATTTACATTTTCCTAATGATTAGTGACATTACCATCTTTTCATCTACTTGTCCCTTTGTATATGTTATTGGGAGAAATATCTACTTAAATTGTTTGCCCAGCCAGGTGCCAGTGGCTCATGCCTGTAATCCTAGTTACTCAGGAGTCTAAGATCTGAGGATTGCAATTCGAAACCAGCTGGGACAGGGGAATCCATGAGACTCTTATCTTCAATTAACCACAAAAAGCAGGAAGTAGAGCTGTGGCTCAAGTGGTAGAGCACTACCCTGGAGCAAAAGAAGTATAGGGACAGCACCCAAGCCCAGCACACACACACAAATTGCTCATTTTTAAATTAGGTTAGTTCCTCTTCTTTATTGCTGAATTATAGATTTTTATGAATTATAGAAACAATGATGTCACAATATCCTTATCAGTATATAGGCTTTACAAATATTTTCTCCCATTCTTCGGTGATCTTTCCCTCCGCTGATGCACCCTTTGGTGCATGGAAGTTGTTCATTTTCATATAGTCTAATTGACTCTTATTTGTTGTTGTGTGTGAGCAGAGCACATTTTAAAATGTCTAAAAGCTGGATGTGGTGACTCATGCCTGTAGTTCTTGTTAATCAGGAGGCTGAAGCAGTTGAATTGCTTGAGGCCAGTAGTTCAAGGCCAGCCTAGGTAACATGGTAAGACTCAGTATCAAAAAGAAACTTTCCCATATTGCCACAGACATATAATACATATACGCATTTACATGTATATATATATGAAGATACATATGTGTGTATATATAAATATATATACATGAAGATGGTACCTTCAGTATACTTTCAAAATGTGTGCATGTGCCCCCTCCACAACCTATATCCAGTATACCTACCTGCCTATCTATCATCTATCTCTGTTTTTCATACCATAGTATGCACCTATAATATTTTACTTCTCTGGTTCCCCAGGGCTGGTTGCCTTGACGTCTCCCACACCTGCCTCACTCCCAGCCCCTATCTGTCACACAGTTCATGTCTTGCATGGTTTTTTATTGAGCTGCCATCTCTACCCAGAAGTGGCCTGTGTGAATGACAAGGCACCAACATAGTTCAGTTGGCTGTACATTGCCAGGTTGATACCTGCCGTCTGAGGTGCTCATCCCGTTGACATCTTCATGCATGGCTGGAGACCGGGCACTCTGGTGGAAGGGTGGGATGTGGTATGGGGGAGCCCTGAGCATTGCGAGTATGTGCTATTTTCTTGCCTGTTCTCCAGGCTGGACTCAAGAGTGCTTCCAGGAGTGGAGCTCCTACACCCGCCTGGCCATCCCCAGCATGTTCATGCTATGCATTGAGTGGTGGACCTTCGAAATTGGGACCTTCCTCGCAGGTTTGTTGGCATCAATTGGACACCTCTGCACACAGCTGATTGTGTTTCTAGAGCTTCCCCAGAGGCCAGTTTTACTTTTCCAGCCTGCTGTCCCATCAGGCTCTCAAAGAGATCTGCCATAGAGGCATAGACCCTTAGCCATAGATGTTCTCAAGTCGGGCAAGGCTTCAGCCCCACTGCCTCTGTTGGTTTTTGTAAATGCAGAAAGGGAAGCTACTGGTAAAGAGTTTGGATGTGAGCTGGGCATTGGTGGCTCACCCTTGGAATCCTAGCTACTCAGGAGGCTGAGGTCTGAGGATTGTGGGTCAAAGCTAGCCCGGGTGAGAAAGTCCATTGGACTCTTTATGTGTGGCTCAAAGTAGTAGAGCCCTAGCCTTGAGCAGAAGAGCTCAGGGAGAGCACCTAGGCCCTGAGCTCAAGTCCCATGACTGACCACAGAGAAAAAAAAAAAGCAAGGAAAGAAGGAGGGAGGGAGGGAAGGAAGGACAAGAAAGAAAGAGAAAAAAAGAGTGAGTTTGGAAGTGGTAAGGAACAAGAAGATAAAGTCCCCCTCTAGGTCTCCATACTCTCACATCTTGGTAGGCATCTGGCCAAGGCTGGGGCACTAACAAACACAGAGAAAGGTAGTTTTATCTCTGTTTTAGCTATGCTCTGCATTTCCTCAAGAGCTGGAATGATTTTGGTTACAGGTATTCTGCATAGCCATCTTCTCACTAGCAATGCAATAGAGCAAGCCATAGAGACAGCAGATGCTAGTGATGGAGGGAAGTGTCTGTGGGTACTTCTGGGGCATTCTTGACCTTTCTTGAAATAGGTTCTAGGGGCTGGAGATGTAGCTTAGTGATAGAGCTTCCATAGCATACACAAGGCCCTGGTTTCCCTGCACAGCACTGCCAAACAAAAAATGTACCTTGTGTGTTCTAGTTTAATAAGGACGATGTTGCCTTCCATCCATTTTTTTTTTGCAACGTGTTATGTGTCTGCTGATGTTTCAGGACTCATTAATGTGACAGAGCTTGGAGCCCAGGCTGTCATTTATGAACTGGCTTCTGTGGCCTACATGGTAAGAACCCCTGGGGTGGGGAGAGAAAGAGAAAGAGAGGGGAAAAGAGAAAATCATAGACTACCCCCTATGCCATTTGTGAGTGTGACTTCACCTTTCTGAACTTCAGCTTCCTCACCTACAAACTAGGGGAAAGTAGCTACTTTGCAGATGAAGATTGAGTTGTAAGACATCACTTAGCCCAGTTCATTTAACCACTGTGGAGTTGGTGCTAGGGTTTGGTGATGAGTGGGATGGAATCATCTCCTTTCCTGTTCTGTGTCCTCTTCATGAGACAGAGCTACAGAAAGCAGATGAATAAGAGCACTGTGGATCTCATGTATGTGAGATAAACCTCATTAAAATGCACAAAGAGGGCTAAAGCTGTCTATGGCTGTGAGTGCTTGCTCCTTTGTACAAGCTGGGGAAGTAGGTATAGGTGAGTGAGTGGGGAGGGTGGAAGGAAGCTGCCAGGTAAGAAATGAGCAGGCTGCTGGAGGTGAGGAGGGAAGAGGATGAATTAGGTGTGTAGGGAGGCAGAACTGATAGGCCAAGGTCAAGGCTAGGCTGTAGACTGTGGGACAAGAAAGGAATGAGAAGACTTACAAGTGTTCTAACATCGGTGTGGGTGTGCCTGTGATTGATATTTTCTGAATATCCCAACCTGTATAGAAATAAGATGCTCCCTTTATTTCCTTCGCTTCTTGTTTCTGTAAAGATTGGCAGAGGCCATCTTGGTAGAAGGATAATGGGTTTGTTTTTGTTTGTTGTTTTTACTGGTCCTGGGGCTTGAACTCTGGGCCTGGGCTCGGTCCCTGAGCCTCTCTGTACTCAAGGCTAGTGCTCTACTGCTTGAACCACAACACACTTCCAGCTTTTTCTGAGTAGTTTATTAGAGCTAAGAGTCTCACAGACATTCCTGCCTGGGTGACTTTAAACTACAATTCTCAGGTCTCAGTCTCCTGAGTAGCTAGGATTACAGGTGAGGGCCACCAGCACCCGGCTATCGTGGGTCATTTTATTTTCCATGTATGTATGTATGTATTTATTTATTTATTTTGCCAGTCCTGGGCCTTGGACTCAGGGCCTGAGCACTGTCCCTGGCTTCCTTTTGCTCAAGGCTAGCACTCTGCCACTTGAGCCACAGCGCCACTTCTGGCCGTTTTCCATATATGTGGTACTGGGGAATTGAACCCAGGGCTTCATGTATACGAGGCAGGCTCTCTTGCCACTAGGCCATATTCCCAGCCCCCATGTATTTATTTTTAACTTAAAATAATTGATGGGGTTGGATGCCAGTGGCTCATGACTATAACCCTAGATACTCAGGAGACAGATTTGAGGGTCAAGGTTCAAAGCTAACCCACACAGACAAATCCCAGAAACTTTATCTCCATTTAACCAGCAAAAAAACTCAACAACAACAACAAAAACAACGAAGTAAAGCTGCAGCTCAAGTGGTAGAGTGGGAGTCATGAATAAAAAAGCTAAAGGACAGTGTCCAGACCTTGAGTTCAAGCCCAGTACAGGCACATACACAGAAAAAAATAATAGGATAAACAGGAAGTGTATCTAAGAGCAGGTACAATAGATAGATGTCAGAAATGGAAGGACACTCAGACCAATGATACATAATGAGCCAATTTGGAAGTAAGAAAATGGAGGAAGAAGCCGGGAGAGGAGAGCTTCGGTAGGAAGTAGGCCCCGTCAAGAGCTGCAGGGAGATAGGCTAAGGGAAGGTCAGAGAGAGTACCTAGGCTTCCTATTGGTCACTGGAGACCTTGTAGAGTGACACAGCCGACTTCCCAGGAAGGGAAAGGAGTTGGAGGCTGCTGAGAGATATACTGCCTGCAGGTCTGGTTGGCAATTAGTGGCATGTGTGAGATGGGGAAAGGATGTCACCAAGTAGTCAAGTGCCTTGAATCTCTAGGTCTTAGACCCTTTATTTATTTATTTTTTGCCCATCCTGGGGCTTGAAATCAGAGCCTAGGTACTGTCCCTAGCCTCTTTGTGCTCAAGGCTAGTATACCACTTGAGCCATAGCACCACTTCCGGCTTGTTCTGAGTAGCTTATTGGAGATAAGAGTATTACAGTTTTCTGCCCCCCACTAGCTTTGAATCAAAATCCTCAGGTCTCAGCCTCCTGAGTAGCTAGGATTACAGGCATGAGCCACGGGTGCCTGGCCATCTTAGACACTTTTAAAGAAAGTGTTTAATGATATTGCTGATATGGGAAGGTGTCTTCAAGAACCAGAGAATGGAGAGTGGTTTTCCTAATAGTATATCCTCAGCCAAGGTAGAGATTTAAGGGGAAGCATGTACATGAAACTACAGCTATAATGAGGTATAAGTGAGGCCTTCTGCTAACCTGTAGAGTTGAGAAAGCCCGTGTGGGGGTTGTTGCTGGAGCCCATGGGCCACTGTACCAAGAAGTAGACTCAATCATAGGTCAATCATTATTCCAGGACACTGATGGAACAGGATGTTTGGCAAAATATTCCTGGATGTGGTACTGTGCCAATTGCTTGGCTCTTTGTGTTATTATGATTCCCTTTCTAGTTTTCTCTTCCTGTCATATCTCATAGGATACCTTATCATTCAAAATTCAGTGAGCATTGTATTGAAGATTCTAGCCTAGACAATTAATGACAAAAAGAAATAAAGGCATTGTGACTGGAAATTAGGAAAACTATCCCTACTTACCCATGGCATGGTTGTGTGTGTGTGTGTGTGTGTGTGTGTGTGTGTGTGTGTGTGTGTGTGTGTGTGCTGACACTGGAGCTTGAACTTGGAGTCTTGCACTTTCACTTGGCTTTTTTGCTCATGGTCACCACTCTGCCAGGTAAGCCACACCTCCAGTCCAGTGTTTTGCAGATTAATTGGAGATAAGAGTCTGTGGACTTTTCTGCCCAGGATGGCTTTAAACATAGATCCTTAAGGTCTCTCTCAGCTTCCTGAGTTACTAGGATTGTAGATGTGAGTTACCAGTGCCTGGCTATCTAGTATTGTCTTGATTACACACACAGCATTTTATTCTTGAGAACATAATCCTAAGAAAATCTTGTCAAAAACATATATTTTAAAAACTTTTGTTAGCTCAATACATGTAAAATTAGCATTTTTTTATCCTTGGGGCTGGCTATATTTATATTTAACTAGTTGTTTTAATGATCATATGTTTATATCCTTGCCTATTTAGATTTAGTGGGATTCTTTCTTCTCTGTTTATAAGAGTTCTTTGTAATGGGAAGATTGTTTTCTGTTGGTTTCATCTATGACAAGCTTTTCTCATCGTTTTAACTTTTTATGTATGTGATTCTGAGGATGGAGCTGAGACTGCCCCACATTCAAGGCAAGCACTGCCACAAGCCACATTTCGAGCTCCGTTTTATGTTTTCGGTTTTTATGTGTCCTTTTTTTTTTTTTTAACTGTTATTATAAAGATGATGTACAAAGAGATTACAGTTACATTAAGTCAGGTAATGAGTATATTTCTTTTTGGACAGTATCACCTCTTCCTTTGCTCTCTCTTGTCCCTACCCACAAGTTGTGTAGTTCGATTTCACCATAGTATCTAGTGAGTAGCACTGCTGAATTGCTCACCCTACATCCCTTTGTGTGTTTTTATTACAAAATTAGCTCATATATGCTAACCAACAAATAATACTTTTGTAGAATTCAAGTCCACAAAACCCTTCCTTCAGTCTGGCTCCAGAGTCATCACATTTCTTTTTTTTTTTTTTTTTTTCCAAATTTTTATTGTCAAACTGATGTACAGAGAGGTTACAGTTTCATACGTTAGGCATTGGATACATTACTTGTACTGTTTGTTACCTCGTTCCTCATACTCATCCCATTTCTTAACCATTTGGTTTTGGTTCTGATGATTGTCATCCAGCTTTGTACTTAATGGGTTTGTACTTAGTTTTTTTTGTTTGTTTGTTTCTTTTTTGTATTTGGTTGCTGTTGTTACTTTTGTGAGTTTTGATGATCCTAGTGATAAGAGGGCCTCGTTTTTGGGAAGCTTTACTGCTTGAGCCAGGTCCTAGCCCTCCATCTACATTTGTTATCAGCCTTCACCAGTACCTGTTGACTCAGACGTGACAAGGAACTCAGCTCCCTTTCCCTAGCATCTCCCTCCACCCCATGCTTTGATTATTCTAGTTCTTGTTCTCTTAGTGGTTACTTTTATGACTTGAAATAATAAACATTGACCTCTTTTTCTTCCTCATTCTATTTTATATTCCTTGTAGCTTGACCCCCATAAATTACGAGGAACATTGCGTCTCTACATTTCTTTCCACCCCTCCTCTTACTTGCCTCCCAAATTCTACAGGCTTCTTAACATCCAACCCTGTGCTATGAGCCAGACACTAAACAATTTACAAATAGCAACTCGTGGACTCCTTATTAAAATGCCATATGGGGAGTTTATAGTTACTTCCCACAGATATGAGGAAGCCAGACCCCAGAGAATATCATTTGTCCAAGTTCAAGGAAGTAAATAGATGGGATTTGAACCCAGGCCCCAGCTCCAGTTCGTGGCCTTTGTTTTTGTACCATGCTTCCTCCCCCAGCTTTATTGTTATTTTTATTTAGTGAAGGCTGTAATGTCTAATTAGGTTCTTTATTATAATTATGTCTTTCATCTTCTTAGACTGTTTAAATTTTTTTTAGTATCTAGTTGTAGAATGTTCCTAAGGTTATTTGGAAGATAAATCAGGAGCTATGCATATTGGAAACTCTTTCTTTCCCTTGATATGTGTTTAATAATTTGAGCATAGGATTCTAGATTCAAAACAATTTCCCTCTGAATTTTGAAGGCATTGCTTCGTGTTCTGACATGCAGGGTTACTGAATCTCTGTTGAGGAATAACAGGGACTGTTTTCTTGGGTCTGATTTCCAGTGGCATATCCTCATGAATTGGCACTTCGAATTGACAAGGTACCCTTAATCGACACTATGGGAAGAAACTCCAAGTCAGTCTTTCTCCAAGATGACACTTCATGGCAATAATAATAAGTTCTATTAGTTCTATTCTGGCTCTAGTTCCTGTATGGACAACATGATTTTTCTCTTTGAAAGTTTTAGCATTTGTCCTGAAACGTCACAGATATATATTTACGGTATGGATGGATGGAGATAGATAGATGGATAGAAAGAATTTCTGTTTCACATCTATGATACCTTTTCAATGTGAAAACTGTCATTTCTCAGCTCTGGAAAAGTCTTATTTTTTTCTTTTCTGTACATTTTTTCTATTTAAAATTTTTCTAGTAGAATAGGGATTGACTTCTTGGATTAATCATCTTGCTTTTGACCTTTTACATACTCAAAAGAAATCTCCTTTGTCTTTTTGCTTATCTTCTATAGACTGCTGCTCTTTCTGTGTCTTGAGTTTCATTTTCTTTCCACAAACTCATTCTTACTGTCCTATCCTCATAGGACTCAGCAGTTTCATGCTCCCCTATCTTTATATATCTCTAAGGAGATTAAATTGAATCTTTTTTTTTATACTGTGCCACTCCCTTTATTAGTTCTCTCCACCTCACAAAATCCTGCTCCAGATTAGCCACCTCCTAATCTCCATCATTAAACTGAATCTTTAAACAATCTGTTCTTTACAACAATTCTTTTGTGTTCTCTGTGGTCAATGGCCTTTTATCTTTGGGGGAATCACTCATTCAAGCCATAGGATCTTTATAGTCCATTTATATTTAGAAATTATTGAAATGATCTAGGCATAATGGTGATAATCCCAACACTTAGAGGTGGAGACCAGAGAATCTGGGATTTGAGGCCAGCCCCAGTTATATAGGGAGACCTTGAATATAAATGAATGAATGAATGAAAATAAATAACTGGTCAACATAGCATTCCTGTCCTGTTATTCGGAGATTCCCCCCCCCCCCCCCCCGCCAACACACACAATCTTTCTCCTGTACCTGTCAAGCCACATCTTCATTTTCAGGTTTGTGGGTAAGGATTAAGAGGGATGGATTGGCCTTCTCACTCTCACTCCACATTGCTTCTATACCCACAATCTTCAAAGACAAAAGAAGGGCTTGCTTCTGGGCCACAGTCCTTCTGAGGATGATGAGGATGGCAGAGGTCCAGGAAGGCCCAAGGCCCTCTCCTTAGATAGTGTGCCTTCTGTGTGGACAGAACCTGGAACTTCAGGTTGCTAGGGCTCTGTTGGAACAAGGGAGTTGAGATCCAGCCTTCTGGTATATTCTGGGGTGTGGCTTCCCAGGTTCCATCCCAGTGTGATGATACGCCTGCTTTTCTGCTCCCCAAGTACATCTGCTCCTGTTTTCAGTGTTTGTTTTGGGGGGGAGGGATAGGAGTTGAGAATATTCGCTGGTCAATCATTAAAAAGAAAAAAATATATATATATCCAATGTAGCCAGGTGCAGGTGTCTCACAACTGTAATCCTAGCTACTCAGGAGTCTGAGATCTGAGTACTGTGGTTTGAAGCCAGCCCAGGCAGGAAAGTCTGTGAGACTTGTAAATCCAATTAACCACCAGAAAGCTGGAAATGGAGCTGTGGCTCAAGTGGTAGAGTTCTAGCCCTGAGCAAAATCGCTCCAGGACAGCATCCATGCCCCAAGTTCAAGCCCCAGTACCAGCACATACACATAAAAAGTACAAACGATTTTATGTGTGTGTGTGTGTGTGTGTGTGTGTGTGTGTGTGTACCAGTCCTAGGGCTTGAACTCAAAGCCTTGATATCTTGCTAGGCTCTTGTGTGTGTGTGTGTGTGTGTGTGTGTGTGTGTGTGTGTGTGTGTGTCCTCATAATTGTCTATTTTCCAAGCTCTTTTTTTTTTTTTTGAGAGAGGTGTGATACGGGGGCTTGTAGTCAGGGTCTCACTAACATTTTTTGTCCTGTTTGGCCTCAACCCACTATTCTCCCACTCTTTGCCTTCTAAGTAGCTGTCATTGTAGATGTGATTATAGACGTACTGCACTGAGTCTCAAGTTCTTAATCTTAACAGTTTAGTATATAGGTTTATCAACTCAGGCATTTCCAAGACAATAACAAATTAGGCTTTGGGGAAAAGGCTGCTTTTAGCAGAGAAGTTTTGGTTAATGTATCAATTATATTAAAAGCAGACAGCAAGCCCAGCTAAAAGCTGTGTCTATCTAACCCACATCACCCAAGCAAAGAGCAGTACCTTGTTGGAAAATAATAATTGAGGAACATGAATCTCTAAAGGTTGAATGATAGTCTATTTAAGAAGCAAACATGCCAGGCACCAATGGCTCACATCTGTAATTCTAGCTACTCAGGAGGCTGAGAGTTGAGGATCTCTGTTCAAAGGCAGTCAGCAAAGTCTGTGAGACTCCAATTAACCACCAAAAAGTCACAAGTGATTGACAATAAATAAGAAAATAAGTCACAAGTGAAGCTGTAGTTCACAAGTGGTAGAGCAGTAGCCTGGAGTCTAAAAGCTCAAGGGCAGCACCCAGGCTCTGTGTTCAAGCTTAAGGAGTAGCATGCGTGCACACGCATGCACGCAGGAAGAAACAAAGAAGCATAGCTTTAGATTTCCTTAAACAATGACTAAGTTTTTTACACATGACCACTAACACCAAAACTAAAAAAAAAATAAAAAAAAATTGTCACTTGAAAGAGCCCATTTCAGCTGTGTGGGTCATCAGATAAATGAGACATTTCACCCGTCCACCAATCAGAAGGGGCATGGACTTTCTTGAGTCCCTACAGTGTGCCAGGCTGTGTCCTAAAAGCTGTTTTATGTAATTCCTTCAGTTTTAATGAATACTTCATGGATTCAGTTAAATCTTACCTGCGAAATGTGATGAAGTGGTAATAGTGTATGTGTAGCCACGAAAGAAGGAGATGTGTTTCAGCAGACCGGCTTTGCCAAGAGACCCTATTCTGGTTCACATGCAGCAGCAGGCAGCTGAGCAGTGCTACCCTCTCACCAGGAAAGAAATGGGTTGAAGGAGAAGCAATCTGTTTCCTGTCTCACTGGCAGGATGTACTAGCATCCATGATAGAGCCCAGCTCGTTGATTCTGTCTGGAGTTTCCATGTAGTTGTACCCAAGTGTTCTAGCACTGGCACTTTCTTGTGAATTCCGATTGTAATTTACAGGTACCCCATGGCTTTGGAGTGGCTGCCAGCGTTCGAGTGGGTAACGCTTTGGGGGCAGGGAACGCTGAACAGGCCCGGTGTGCCTGCACTACTGTTGTCTTGTGCACCGGTAAGTGAAGCCTTTCCCCTGCCTGGCCTATGATCTAGGCAACAGCAGGTCTGGCTGGTTGGTGAGGGCTGCCCTTTGCTTCCAAGATGGTGGTTTAATGTGCCCCTTCCTGAAAGGCTGAGCAGTAAGCACACTTCTTCCCTCTGATAAACTGTTGTGTTTTTTTTTTTGGCCAGTCCTGGGCCTTGGACTCAGGGCCTGAGCACCATCCCTGGCTTCTTCCCGCTCAAGGCTAGCACTCTGCCACCTGAGCCACAGCGCCCCTTCTGGCCATTTTCTATATATGTGGTGCTGGGGAATCGAACCGAGAGCTTCATGTGTAGGAGGCAAGCACTCTTGCCACTAGGCCATATTCCCAGCCCCTGATAAGCTGTTTTTGAGAGCACACTGACCCATTCATGCAGGCAGAGCCCTCCGGGTTCAATCACCTTCCAGAGAGCAACCTCTCAATGCTGTTGCACTGGAGATTAAAGTTCTTTCCCCAGCGCCTCCTAGAGAGAGGAGTCTGAATCAGGAAATCTTAGTTGCCCTTGCCACAGCTGGTAAAAACAAAAAACAAAACAAAACTAAACAAAAAAAACCAATATAACATTTCTTTAAGATTCTGGTGCTCAGGCTTAATTTGGGAGCTCTAGCACCACCCCCCATCTGCCTCCCAAGTAGCCCCCAACTACACCTCACGTGACTGAGATGTGAGGGTCAAAGCTTGAAGGGGCCCCAGGGATGCTGTCCCTTAGTTTTTATTATTATTTTTTATTCAAGGCTGGCACTTTACTACTTGAGCCATATCTCCACTTCTGGCTTTTTGATGGTTAATTGGAGATAAGAGTCTTTACTGCCCGGGGTTGGCTTTGAACTGTTGCTCCTCAGGTCTCAGCCTCCTGAGTAGCTAGAATTACAGGCATGAGCTGCCGCACTGGATTCATTGCATTTCTTAAATCGCTGATGCAAATCTCTCACAGGATCTATGGGCCTGTGGAGAGCCCGTCATTCCCTCTTATTCCTGTTTTTCCCAGGTGTCTGTGCACTTGCAGTGGGGGTTCTACTCGCAGCCTTGAAGGATGTGGTCGCCTACATATTCACCAGTGACAAGTAGGTAGTCCTGGAGAAGGCTGTCTGTCATGCTTTGTCTCCATTGTATTTTCCAGACTGGAGGGTGGCCTTTTGTTTCACAGGAAAGCCTGTAGGGCAGCAGGGAGTGAGCAGCACAGTGCTGAACTGGAAGGAGTTGGAGTAAAGAAAGCCTCTGTACTCCCGCCTCTCTTCATCGGGTCTAACAGAGCTTTGCTCAGAGACACACAGAAAGCCACATGGAAACTCTCCTTCCAGGCGAGGCCTCTCAAGTATAGGGCATTCGGATAACATCCACACCCAATCCCTGCCGTTGTACAACTTCCATCACCTCAGCGATGAAGACCTTGCTACTTCCCAATGCAGTGTTGACTTGGAGGACATCTTCCTCATTTGAAGCTGAACTCTCTCTTTCCCTACGTGAAAAATAGCAAAGACAAAAAAGTTCTGGAGTCTTCGTTCAAGTGATAAAGCACTTGCCTGGAAGGCACGAAGCCCTAAGTACAAACTTCAGTACCATGATTTTAAAAAGCAAGAGAGAATTGCCCTTTAAGTCAGGTGTGTTGCTACATACCTGCCATCCCAGCACTCAGGAGGCTGAGGCAGGAGGATTGAGTGTTCAAGGCCAGAGTACACTATATAGTGAGACCTTATCTCCTCAAAAAGAAAATTATCCTTATAGTGCCAGACTGGACTATGTCTGTTTTTATGAATGCATGTGGGTTTATTCCATACTTAATTTGTCAAAAAGGAATGTACTGTTTGGACTGCATTGTCAAGTTTCTGATTTTGAAGTCATTGACTGCTTTCCTTTCCTTTGACAGGGACATCATTTCCCTTGTGTGCCGAGTGATGCCAATTTTTGCTCCCTTCCATCTGTTTGACGCACTTGCAGTGAGTTCACAGTAATCTCATCCTGATCTATACAGCAAATGTGTTTATGTCTCTAGCTTTTAACTAAATTGAATTAATTAATTGAATTTAATTTTAGTTGAATTTAATTAAATTGAATGAGATTTTATTTTTAAAAGCATGAGCTCTTGCCCCTTGCAGCCTGAGCTATTTAAGGGAAAGATGAAGCACTTGACTGTAGACTCTTCAGGTGGAGGAGACTCAAGTTTTATCTAGGCCAAGGAGTGAGGCAATTTCTGCTGGAACTTCCTAGGAATGTAACCATGCCTGTGAGTCCACTCTGGCTACCACAAGGCCCTTTTCTAGGCTGGTCTTCTGGATTTACAGTCCCAAAGACCATTTCGATGCCTAGCACTGGTGGCTCATGCCTGTAATCCTAGCTTACTAAGAAGGCTGAGATCTGAGGACTGAGGTTCAAAGCCAATTAGGACAGGAAAGTCTGTGAAACTCTTTTCACCAATTAAGCACCAAAGTGCAGGAAGTGGAGCCATGGCTTAAGTGATAGAGCACGAGTCTTGAATGAAAAAGTTCAGAGATAGTACCCAGGCCCTGAGTTCAAGCCCTAGGACTAAGAAAAAGAAAGAGAGGGAGGATGGGAAAGAAAGAAAGACTCTTTGCCAACATTTCACAATCCTCCAGGCTGAGCAAGCTGTAAGCTACTGTCTTGAGGCCGTGAGAGCTGCAACTGCAGTGCTAGTGCTGGCTTTTCTCTCCTCAGGGCACCTGCGGTGGTGTTCTGAGAGGTACCGGAAAACAGAAGATAGGCGCCATCTTAAATGCCATTGGCTACTATGTGTTTGGTTTTCCCATTGGAGTGTCCCTGATGTTTGCAGCTAAGCTTGGAATAATAGGTATGTGTTTGAGTCCTTGGCCACTTGTCTAATCTCACTTGTCATTCTGGGATAAACTGATTGATGGATAGAAATACCTGTACATCCGTGTCCCCCGCAGCACTGCACAGCAGCCATGTTCCAGAACCTAGGGAATCAGCCAGTTTTTCAGCAGATGAATGGGAGGCAAGAAAATCTACTAGCCTCCATCTCCAAAATAACCAAAAGCAAGTCTGGAGGTGTGGCTCAAGAGTTAGAGTGCCACTTTTGCAAGTGTTAAAGCCTCAGGGCCACAAAACAAACAAAACCAAAATACTACAGTAGGCTCTCTAAACACATTGTATCACTTCAGTTTATGACATCAAAGTAAGATAAGATTCTCATATTAGTTCATTTTTATGCATTAAAATTGGTTCCCTCCACATTGGGAGACAGCACACATGACTCAGATAATAGGACAACACCACTTACCTGACTCAAATTAGTTAAAACTTTAAAAGGTTAATCCAGGGGCTGGGAATGTGGTTTAGTGGTAGAGTGCTTGCCTAGGGTGCATGAAGCCCTGGGTTTGATTTGTTAGCACCACAAAATGCCAGACGCAGCACTATGGCTCAAGTGGTAGAGTGCTAGTCTTGAGCAAAAAGAAGCCAGGGACAGTGCTCAGACCCTGAGTTCAAGCTCCAGAACTGGCTAAAAAAAAGATTAATATATATTCAGAAAGCATGCAGCCACTGGTGAAATACCTTGTTGCAATTGATACCAAGGTAGGTAAATGGAGAGTGAATGAGGATAAATGAGGGAGGCTAAGGAAGAGAAGGATAGAGGGGATGCATCCAGGTGGGAGGCATTGTATGCACATATAGAAATGTCACACTGAAACTCATACAACTAATGTAAGAAGAAATAGAAGAGAATAAAATAGATATAAATCCAACTGCATCAGTAATAGCATTAAGTGTAAACATAGATCCACTTCTACAATGTCCACAGAAGTCACTCTTTAGATTCAAGATGCTCAAGGATAAAGATACATCTGGTATGCACAACGCCCTGAGTTTGATCCCAATAGCATCACAAAAATTCAAAAGGGACAAATTGAAAGTAAGAGGATAGGAGTAAGTAAAGAGTTTGTTTTCTCTCAGTGGGTTACACATCTGTGGACTCAACCGAACATGCACCACAATTTTTTTTTTAAATTTTTTGTTTGTGGGGCTTGAACTCAGGGGGCTGGATGCTGTCTCTGAGCTTTTGTGCTCCAGGCTAATGCTCTACCACTTTGAGCCACAGCTCCACTTACAGTTTGCTCATGGTTAATTGGAGATAAGCAGCTCACAGACTTTCTTGCCCAGGCTGGCTTTGAACCAATATTCTCAGATCTCAGCAACCTGACTAGCTAGAATTACAGGTGCAAGACACCTGTGTTTGTGGTGCCCAGCACCACAAATAGTTTAAAACTAATTCTAAAAAGTTCAAAAAAGCAAAATTGGAATTTTCCATGTGCAGAGTATTATGCTGAACTCACATACATAAAATGTTGTGTGCATTGTATTGAGTTGTAAACTATCTGGGGATGATTTAGTGTATGGGAAGATGTGCACAGGTTATATGAAAATACTGCACCATTGTATAAAAGGGATGTGAGCACTGGCTGATATTGTTTCCTTGTGGGGGGAAGGGGTCTTGAGGGCAACTTTGTGGTATTTTAGGATGAAAATGTATCATGTAAAAAAGCAGAAACCACAGTCTATATTAAAGGACACAATATCATAAAATAAAATTAAAATTCTGAGTTAAGAAGTTTGTTTAGTGTCCCACAGGTAATAAGGGATGAGGCTGTATTTGAACCTATGTGCCAAAGCACTATGTGCTGGCTACTGTTGTGAGTTGCTATTTCCTCATTCTGTTAGCACATTCACTGAACCCTCCACATATCAGACGTAGGTGGGGGGCATTAGAGTCTGGGAACATAATGACAGATAAGCAAGGTCCCTGTCTCTTGGTTAATATTCTGCTCCTTATTTTCATTCCTTTCTTGACCTTCAACACTTAACCACTTTCAGCTCCTGGAATGGTACCTTTCCTGCAGGCTGATGTTGTAGGCCCTTACCTCTGACCTAATCTGCTTGTGCCTTCCCAGCTGCTCCAGGCATTCCCAGGTCTCACAACTCCATCTTTTTGCCTCCTCACCCAGATTCAGGAACTGCTGTAGGCACACTGCCAAGTCTCAATAACTGCTGTAATATCCTTCATATTCTGAGTGGTTCCTCCTACTTGAAATAATATAGGAGCTTACAGTGACTGTGGCAATGGCACTTAACATTTATTATCTCCAGTAACATTTGCTTTGAACTTGATCATGTATAAACTCAGGCCCTGAAATCAGGGCCTCATATACTCATCTGGCTTTTTCCACGTAAGGCTGGCCCTCTACCACTCAACCTACATCTCCACTTACAGCTTTGTGCTGCTTAATCAGAGGTAAGACCCTCTCAAATTTGTCTGCCCAGGCTGGCTATGAACCAAAGTCCTCAGATCTCAAGCTCCTGAGGAGCTAGGATTACAGGTGTGGGCCACCAGTCCCTAGCCATTACACATCTTATTTCTCCCTTAGGGAGATTTTTTTTAAGATAGGGTCTCTGTAGTCCAAGCTGGCCTCAAGCTTGTGATCCTCCTGTCTTAGCTTCCTGAGTGCTTGAATTACAGATGTGCACCCCTATGCCTGGTAAAAATGCTCTCGAGTGTCACCTCAGAGTGATACCAGTAGATCTCTATCTGTAGAATACAAATGCAGTCTTACTGAAGATTTGGGAGCTGACTCAGAAATCCACTTCCAGGCAATCTTTAAAATCTGGAGGTTTGTATTTTCACAAAATAGCTGCTTCTCAGATACTCAACAGCTATTATATTCCAATATCTGGTAAAGATTTCTGGAAATACGTGATTCTACTCATATTTTGTTTGTTGCTGTTTAGTCAAGTGTAGACTATAATCCCATGAGAAAGTTTATATGAGAGGTGTAAAGGGCCCAATTCAGAGGTCTGGGGGTTTGGTCTTGCAGTATAGCAAGGACAAAAAGTTCTACTTGAAAATACATCATTTGTGAGGAGGAAGATGGCGCCGCCACAGTAGGGAGGCACCCCAACTCGCTCCAACTGAATAGCGAGCTGGGAGCTCCAGCACCCAATACTCCATCAAGAACCCAGCAAAACCAGCAGCCAGAGCAACAGAGAGGGGCTGGGGATATAGCCTAGTGGCAAGAGTGCCTGCCTCGGATACACGAGGCCCTAGGTTCGATTCCCCAGCACCACATATACAGAAAACGGCCAGAAGCGGCGCTGTGGCTCAAGTGGCGGAGTGCTAGCCTTGAGCGGGAAGAAGCCAGGGACAGTGCTCAGGCCCTGAGTCCAAGGCCCAGGACTGGCCAAAAAAAAACAAAAAACAAAAAAAAAAACAGAAGCAACAGAGAAACGAAGGAAACAAAAAAAGAACAAAAAAAGAAGAGCCTATACCCTGCACGAAGCCGGAAAATCTCTGGGGTACCCTCCTCCCACCCGCTGACCCTGGCCCGAACAGGGCCAGGCTGGGAAAGGGGACCCGGCGAACAAGAAACCAACTGCCGAAAAGTCACGCCAGGAGCGCAGAGTCCAGACAGCGGGACTCCATGGACCCCAGGGGGAGTGCGGACCGATTGAAACAGACGGCGGCGACGGGAACCGAGTGGTGCAGAAGGGGAGAGCAGGGGCCGCCACCACCAAACGACCGTTCACCACACCCCAGCAACCCACCCCCAAAGGGCCAACAGCAGCGCAGGACACACACACAGTCTAGGACCAGTAAGTTCCCCATTACCCCCTCCCCCAACGGGAGACCAGCTATCCTACAAACCCTACAAAGAAGCTAGAACTCCCTCCCTCCCCCTCCCCACCCCGAGGGAACAAAGAACCCCCAAATCAGGCCGCAAAAGGTCCCTTCAGACTCTGGGAGGACACAGGAGCTAGCAGGGGAGGGGTGGAGCAGCTCCAAGGGAGGGGTGGAGCGGCTCCAAGGCAGCAGAGGAGCCTGAACCGGCCACACCAGCCCTGCCCCCTTCCCAACAGGGGCCCTGGGACGGGGACCGGCAGGCATTGGAAGCCCTATCTGAGGCCCCTGGGCCTCTCGGACTTTTTCAACTAAAGTCACAGGCGCTGGTGGGCAATACCAGCCCAGCAGGGACACCTGGGCCCGATCACACGCCCCCTCGCAGCAGAGGCGCAGTTTGTGGGCGCTAACCCACGCCCGGACACTTGATCCCACTGGGGCCCACACATACTGTCCCCCACAGCAAACTCGCGGGAGGGCACAAGCACACCCCAACAACCTGGAGCTCGCTCTGGTAGGCATACCCCACACAGGTGGTTAGGGACCCCCCCCCCCCGCGGCAGCGCCTGCTCTGATAGGCACACCCGCACAGCAGGGCAGAGCCCCCCAGCGGCAGCACCCACTCAGTTTGGCACATTTCGCACAAGTGGGTAGGCCGCCCCTCAACAACACTGGTCCCGAAGCAATCCACACAGGAGGGCAAACCGCCTGAGAGGTGAGCTTTTCTGACCAAGATACAGAATGGAAAAAAGAACCAAAGAAGAAAAAAGCCTCCATGCCACACTGAATCAGCGACCAGCAAACCCCCACCAGGGGCACGCTAGGGTCAGCACAACATAGTGGCAGGACACTATCCTGCAGAGAAAGACACAGAACCTATCCACCTCCAAGTGCAGGGAGGGTGACCACCCCGGCAACAACTGAGACGGCCACACTCACACATTGGGCAGTAAGGTTCAACAGCAAAACTCAAACCCAGAGCCAGGACACAAACAAGTCTACTATTGAGGGACCAGTGGGAACCAGCACAAAGCCAAACCAGGGAAGCCACCCACAGATCTCCAGATGCGCAAATCACAAAGAAATATAACAAATTTCATCAAAGCACAAGCCAACTCGCTAGCTCCAAAAAGCAGCAAGACTGAAGAGGAGATGGAGAATAAAAAATCAACTGAGGCTATGTTAGCAGAAATGATGGAAAGCCTCAGAAACGAAATCAGAAAACAATTCCAGGAGTTCAGAGTGGAAGTCTCGAAGGACATCCAGGAAGCCAAGAAAGAAATGGAAGCAAAAATGGATACAGTGCAAACCTCCGTTAAAGAAGACCTTAACATCCTGAGAAGTGAAATGCATGAAAAAAAATAGATTTAAAATACAACTCTTAAAGGAAGAAATTTCCATGATCAGAGCTGATCTGGCAACCATAAACAGCTCTCTGACATCCATAAACTCCGCAATTGAATCCACAGCACAAAGAATTGACCATATTGAATCCAGAATCTCTCTCTTGGACAATGATGCAGATGATAAGAACCAGAAAATTACCACACTCCAAGAAATGGTAAAGCTCCAGGGCAGACTAATCCAGGAGCTAGTGGACAAAGACGAGATATAATCTGCGCATAATTGGAATAGAAGAAGGAGCCGAATACCAGAGCAGAGGGCTTCAACATATTTTCAATAAACTTATTGCAGAAAACTTCCCCAATCTCACAAGGGACCCCATCCAGGTAACCAAAGCCTATAGGACACCTGGCAGACCAGACCCCAGAAAAGCCACGTCAAGGCACATAATATTCAAGACTTCAGATCTCAAGAATAAAGAGCAAATTTTGAATTCAGCCAAAGCAAAGAAAGAAATTTATTACAATGGGAAAAGGATCCGAATAACAGCAGACCTCTCCACACAAACCTACCACGCGCGAAGAGAATGGAAGAACACTATCCAGGTTCTACAGGCCAACAAGTGCCAACCTAGAATGAAATTTCCAGCAAAGCTGGAGTTCATATTCGAGGGGAAACCCAGATCTTTCCATAGCAAAGAGGATCTAAAGGAGTATATGAATAAAAAAAACAGCCCTACAGCGAATTCTAAGAGGGGAATCCCACCCAACAGAAGTCGTACAGTACACACAGACAGAAACAGAAAGAAACTACAATAGTCAGAGCCCAACAGAAAGAGCAGCCCACTAAAGACAAGAAAAAAAAAAAAGAGGAAAAACAGCCCAACAAGAAAATGGAAGGAGAAAAAACACTCTTATCCTTGATCTCTTTGAATATAAATGGTATAAACTCTCCAATAAAGAGGAGCAGACTGGCAGAATGGATCCGCAAACAAAAAGTTGACATCTGTTGTCTACAAGAGACCCACCTTACAGCAAGGGATAAAAACAGGCTCCGAATGAAAGGATGGAGCAAGATCTTCCAAGCAAACGCACCTACCAAAATGGCAGGAGTAGCCATCCTGATCTCAGACAAGCTGGACTTCTCACTAAAATCAACTCAAAAAGACAAAGAAGGTCACTACATTTCAATACAAGGAAAAATCCAGAATCAAGACATCATGGTGATAAATGTATACTCATGGGCTGGGAATATGGCCTAGTGGTAAGAGTGCTTGCCTCGTATATGTGAAGCCCTGGGTTCGATTCCCCAGTACCACATATATAGAAAATGGCCAGAAGTGGCGCTGTGGCTCAAGTGGTAGATTGCTAGCCTTGAGCAAAAAGAAGCCAGGGACAGTGCTCAGGCCCTGAGTCCAAGGCCCAGGACTGGCAAAAAAAAAAAAAAAAATGTATACTCACTGAACAAAAGAGGCCCTACATATGTCAAGCAAATTCTCACAGAACTACAGAATAAGGTAGACCCAAACACAATGATAGTGGGTGACTTTAATACCCCACTCTCTCCAAGAGACAGATCCAACACCCAGAGGATCAGCAAGGGAGCTGAGGACCTAAGTAACACCATATCCCAAATGGATCTGACAGATCTATACAGAATCTTCCACCCTACAGAGACCCAATACACCTTCTTCTCAGCAGCCCATGGATCATACTCCAAAATAGACCATGTCATAGCCCACACAAAGAACCTCAGCAAATACAAAAGTATTGACGTCATCCCATGTATTATATCTGACCAAAGTGGATTAAAGGTAACCCTCAATAACAACGGTTACCACAGAAGCTATACACATTCTTGGAGGCTAAACCCCACACTGTTATCCAACACTTGGGCCACAGACCAAATTAAAGATGGAATCAACGAATTCATAAGCCACAATGACAATGAAAATACATCACAAAGAAACCTATGGGACACAGCTAAGGCAGTACTGAGGGGCAAAATCATTGCCCTCAGCACTCACATTTAAAAAATGGAAGCAGAGCAGGTGAATAACCTCACAATGAAACTAAAACAACTGGAGAAACAAGAAATGATCAAACCTAAAATGACTAGAAGGAGAGAGATCACAAAGATTAAAAAAGAGATAAATCTGATTGAAAATAGAAAGACCATTCAACAAATAAATAAGACTAAAAGCTGGTTTTTTGAGAAAATAAATAAAATTGATAGACCTCTCGCAAGACTTACAAAAAAAAAGAAGAGACTCATATACGTAAAATCAGGGACTCCACCGGAAAAATTACAAGTACACACGATATTCAATCATAAGGAACTATTTCCAGAACTTCTACTCACTAAAAAAACAATAATTTTAGAGAAATGGATCAATTCTTAGAGAAGTATAAACTGCCCAAACTGAACCAAGAAGAAATAAATCAACTAAATAAACCAATAACTTACAGTGAGATACAGGAGTAATCAAGAACCTCCCAACAAAGAAAAGCCCAGGCCCAGATGGATTCACCAACGAATTCTATAGAACCTTTAGTGAGGAACTAATACCAATACTCCTCAAACTCTTCCGCGAAATAGAAACAGAGGGAGAAATCCCAAACTCATTTTATGAAGCTAATATCATACTCATTCCCAAACCAGGCAAGGACCCAACAAAAAAAGACAACTACAGACCAATATCACTAATGAACACAGACGCAAAGCTCCTCAATAAAATATTAGCTAACAGGATCCAGAAACTGATCAAGAAAATTATACATCATGACCAAGTAGGCTTTATCCCACAGTCACAAGGATGGTTCAACATCCATAAATCAATCAACGTAATTGACCACATAAACAGAACTAAAATCAAGAATCACATTGTTATCTCAGTCGATGCCCAAAAAGCCTTTGACAAAATACAACATCCATACTTATTAAAAGCCCTGGAGAGAACAGGAATAGATGGAACATTCCTCAAAACAATAAAAGCCATATACAACAGACCAACTGCTAACATCGTATTAAATGGAGAGAAACTTAAATCATTCCCCCTAAACTCAGGAACAAGACAAGAATGCCCACTCTCCCCACTTCTTTTCAACATAGTGCTGGAATCCCTAGCCATAGCAATAAGGCAAGAGGAGGACATCAAAGGGATCCACATCAGCAAGGAAGAAATCAAGCTATCCCTATTCGCAGACAACATGATCTTATATCTGAAGGACCCAAAAAACTCAGTCCCCAAACTCCTACACCTAATAAACCATTTTGGCAAAGTAGCAGGATACAAAATCAATCCACAAAAGTCAGCAGCTTTTCTGTACACCAGCAATGTACAAGCAGAAAGGAAATTATGGAAACAATTTCATTTACAGTAGCCAAAAATAAAAAATAAAGTACCTAGAAATCAACCTAACCAAGGATGTGACAGACCTATTCAATGAGAACTATAAAAATCTAATAAGGGAAATCAAAGAAGACACAAGGAGCTGCAAAGACCTCCCATGCTCATGGGTAGGCAGAATCAATATAGTGAAAATGGCCATATTGCCCAAATTGTTATACAAATTCAATGCAATCCCTATCAAAATCCCAGTTACATTCTTCACTGAAATAGAGAAAACAATCCATAAATTCATATGGAACAGCAAAAGACCTAGAATAGCCAAAGCAATTCTAGGCAAAAAAAAAAGCAGTGCAGGAGTTATCGCATTACCAGACTTCAAGCTCTACTATAGAGCCATCATAACAAAAACAGCCTGGTATTGGTATAAAAACAGACCGGACGACCAATGGATCAGAATTGAAGATCCAGAAATAAAAGCGCACTCTTACAGTCAGTTGATATTGGACAAAGGAGCTAAAGACACACAATGGAATAAACATAGCCTCTTCAACTACTGGTGCTGGAAGGACTGGGCAGCCATATGCAGAAAACTCAAAGTAGACCCAAGCCTATCACCATGCACCAAGATCAACTCAAAATGGATCAAGGACCTCAATATCAGACCTGAATCCTTGAAACTACTGAAGGACAGAGTAGGAAAGACGCTAGAACTTATAGGCACAGGAAGGAACTTCCTGAATAGAGTCCCAGGGGCACAACAAATAGGGGAGAGACTCAACAAATGGGACTACTACAAATTAAAAAGTTTCTGCACAGCTAAGGACATAGCCACCAAAATAGAAAGACAGCCAACCATATGGGAAAGGATCTTTACCAGCACAGCAATAGACAAAGGCCTAATATCTGTCATCTACAGAGAACTCAAAAAACTAAGCCCCTCCAAGCCCAATAAACCAATTAGGAAATAGGCAAAGGAGCTAAAGAGAGACTTCACAAGAGAAGAGATAAAAATGGCAAAGAAACATATGAGGAAATGTTCAACATCCCTGGTAGTAAAGGAAATGCAAATAAAAACAACCCTGAGATACCACGTCACTCCAGTTAGAATGGCTTATACTCTGAACTCAGGCAACAACAAATGCTGGAGGGGGTGCAGGGAAAGAGGAACCCTTCTCCATTGTTGGTGGGAGTGCAAATTAGTACAACCACTTTGGAGAACAGTATGGAAGTTTCTCAAAAAGCTCAATATAGACCTACCCTATGACCCAGCCATACCACTCCTAGGCATCTATCCTGAACAGCAGGTCCCAAGATATCAAAAAGACATTTGTACTTCCATGTTTATCGCTGCACAATTCACAATAGCCAAAATATGGAATCAACCCAGATGCCCCTCCACAGATGAATGGATCCAAAAAATATGGTACCTGTACACAATGGAATACTACATAGTGATTAGGAATGGTGAAATATTGTTATTCGCCGGGAAATGGTCAGAACTTTTACAAATAATGTTGAGCGAGACAAGCCTAGAACACAGAAAACAAAGGGGCATGATCTCCCTGATATATAACTGTTAAGATGGGGTGACGGGGAGACAGTAGAGACCAGGTCTGTGAAACCAAAAACTGCTTGTCAAATGGTATTTCCCACAGGATTGGGTCAGCGGCCCAACATTATGTAACTAAAACCAAACAACTACTCAACATATAAAGGTCAAAAATTGACCTCTCAGTGGAATACAATAGCTCAAAAGCTATGTATGTACATTCATATAAGACTATTGTCGACATACTGTCTATTGTAGACATTACATTTAAAGCCCTAGGCGAATTTTCTTGGGCGTAGGCCACATGGCTACTGTATATGTTCTTGGTACATTGTGTATTGTATATATGTCTACCTGACCTAGGGAAGGGAAAGAAAAACAGGGTGTAAGATATCACAAGAAATGTACACACTGCCCTACTATGTAACCGTACCCTTTTTGCACAACACCTTCTCAAAAAAAATTTTATTTAATTAATAAATAAATTACAAAAAAAAGAAAAAAAAAGAAAAATACATCATTTGACTTTACCAGCATTCCTTCCAGCTGAGCGAAGCCCACACACTTTTAAATGACCTAGAAAGAGCCGCCAAAGTTATTGATTGGATTGAAAATAAATTCATGCATGGTTAGATAAGAAGATAGTTATCGAAAGGTGATATTTTTCAATCACTAGGTTTTTTGTTGTTGTTTGTTTTTATCTTTTCAGTATTAGGGTTCGAACTTAGGGCTTCCATGTGCTAAATAGATACTACCATTTGAACCATATCTCCAGCCCCCTTTTGCCTTGCTATTTTCAAGATAGGATTTCACTTTATGCCTAGACCAACCTGGACTGTGATCTTCCTGCTGTCCTTCCCTGTGCTGCTGTGGTTGGCAGGCACACATCCCACACCCAGCCATTGGTTGAGATGGAGTCTTAGGAACTTTAAGTTTAATCTTCCCATATATGCCTCCCAAGTAGCTAGAATTACATATCTGAGCTACTGCACTGTCTTTGTTCTTGTCCTCCTCTTCTTCCTTTTCCTTTTTTTTTTCTTTTTTTTAGACGGGCCTTCACTGTATAACCCAGGCTAGCCTTGAACTCTCCACCCTCCTTCCTCAGTCCTGGGATTGGAGTCATGTACCACCACATCCTGCTTCAAAGCAAGCTCTTGGAAACAGGTTTTACTGGGTGCTGGTGGCTCATGCCTTTAATCCTAGCTACTCTGGAGACTGAGATCTGAGGACTGAGGTTCAAAGTCAGCATGGATAGGAAAGTTCATGAGACTTTTATCTCCAATTAACCACCAAAAAGTCAGAAGTGGTGGTTCAAGTGGTAGAGTGCTAACCTCGAGTGAAAAAGCTCAGGAACTGGAACAGTGCCTACCTGGGCAGGCCAAGTCCCAGGACCTACACACACACACACACACACACACACACACACACACACACACACACACACACACACACAACTCAGGTCTTCCACCATAAACATACACATACATCTGAAAAAGTTCCATTGAGTCTACATTAGATCCTAGATAAGTGGTAAGCCTTGGATCTTCCCATAGCTCATTCGTGGCCTGCTTCTCTGTCCTGTTTTCTGTTCACTTCCCTGTCACCAAGCTGCTTTCTAAATGATCTTCCTTCTCCTGAAACTCCCAAGCTGACCTCCTCTCAGCCTGCTTCCCTTCTGGGCCTACTTCACCTCTGCCTGTCCTGAACCTTCTCCTCGTCCTTTAGGTTTCCACCTAAGAGGACACGTGGCCACTGTTCAGGCTCTGCCGAAAGTCATGATTCTGCATGTGCTCTTGCAGCCTGCCACACCTGTCACTCTTAAACTATCATGTTTGTTTCCTCATTTATTATTTGTCCCTCCAGCCTCTATGTAAGTTCCATGAGGCTCCTACCCTGTCTTCTTGTTCACTTCTGTATCACTAGAACTTAAAATAGTATGTGGCATGAAACAAAAATCAATAAATATTTTAGGTCATCTATAAACCAGAAAGCAGTTTTGGGGGAGCTGTTTTGTGTTATTGGTATTAGTAGCTCAGTGGTACACTTGAGTCTCAATTCCTGACCTCTACTTACTAAAACTTTAGGAAGGGGCTGGGGAATATGGCCTAGTGTAGAGTGCTTGCCTTGTATACATGAAGCCGTGGGTTCAATTTCTCAACATCACATATATGTAAAAAGCCAGAAGTGGCGCTGTGGCTCAAGTGG
Source organism: Perognathus longimembris pacificus (assembly GCF_023159225.1). Taxonomy (NCBI): domain Eukaryota; kingdom Metazoa; phylum Chordata; class Mammalia; order Rodentia; family Heteromyidae; genus Perognathus; species Perognathus longimembris. The sequence goes on from NC_063177.1 coordinate 13,605,904, forward strand.
TAGAGTGCTAGCTTTGAGCAAAAAGAAGCCAGGGACAGTGCTCAGGCCCTGAGTTCACGATCCATGACTGGCAAAAAAAACCTTTAAGAAAGTTAACTTAGTTGGAATTTTGACCTCTGGATTGTAGATGATTGAGGAGCAGGACTGAAGAAAATAGAAAGCAAGCTTTGAGTCTTATTTCCCACCCGCAGGTCTGTGGTCTGGATTGATAGTCTGCGTCTTTTTTCAAGCCCTCTTCTACTTGGTGTACATCCTGACAACCAATTGGAGTAGAGTTGCAAAGCAGGTAACAGTTTTGTAGGCCTGATCCCATGGCATGGTAAGGAATATTCAGGGTAAATATGAGGAAATCACTAAACCAATCTACTATGCAGGAAGTAGGAGGGAGATAGAAGAAAATCACATTTCAGCATATTTTCTAATTTAGGGTGGATTTAGTAGCTACTAAAAAGAACTCAACTTAAAGAGAAAAAAAAAAAAAGAATGGAACCAAAGTGCATTTTCTTCTTTTGGTAGAGTAGTGTTAGAAGCATGTCTTCTATTCCTTACTACCAATTTAGCTCTTTTCTAGGCTTCTTTTTAAAAATATTGTTTAGGCCAGTCATGGCCACATACATCTATGATTCCAGCTGTTCTAGAAGCAGGAGGATTGAGAGTTTGAGTCCAACCCAGGCAAAGTTAGTAAGACCCTATTTCAAAAACAAAATTCAGACAAAAAAGGGGGCTCAGGGCTGACCTGAGTGGTTGAGAACCTGCTCCGCATGCATGAGGCTGTAGGTTCAATTCCCAGTTATATATCTACAGATAGATAGATAGATAGATAGATAGATAGATAGATAGATAGATAGATAGATCGATAGATCGATCTCCACTTCTTATTACAAAGTAGTGTATTAAATATTGTTGAAAACTGAGCACTGAGGGGAAAACATGGGAATTTCTGGTATTATATACTCTTGGCACTTTTTGGATAAAGAAAGACAATGTGAGATATTATAAACCTTTTGGCAATAGCTTTTCATTATTATTTTCCCCTGGTTCTGGGGCTTAAACTCCAAGACCTTGAACTCTTGCTCTGCTTTCTTGCTCTGCTGATGCTTTACCACCTGACTCATGTCTCCAGCCCAGCTTTTTGTTAGTAATTTTGGAGACAGAGTCTTGTGGATTTTTCTACCCAGGCTGGCTTCGAACTGCAATTATGTGGGTCTCAGCCTCCTGAATAACTAGAATTACAGGAATGAGCCCCAGCACCAGGGTACATTGAAGTTTTTACAAATACTTACTAGCTTGACTCAACTTACACTTTATTTACTTATATGACGTTTTTAGGCACAAGTTCTAGCTGGGCTAAAAGGCAATAAAGAGACCACACCTACCCAAACAGGTAACTGAGGGCATTCTCTTGAGTACTCTATTTCTGTCTTATAAAGAGTAAAACTTAATGTGGCCAGAGTTGTTTAGTTTGTGAGATCTACTCTCTTGCCTCAATTACATTTATATCAACCAACCAGACCAATTCTGAGCTCTCCTAAAAAAAGCTTTTTTCAAAAAATATATAACTTGACATATGTTAACTGATGATGGTTATGGTCACTTGTTATAATGTATTCTCATGTGAACTTCAGTGTCACCTTCCTACTTGGCTCAGTGAATGCTCCATTCTTCTCCACAAACAGATCTGCCTATTCTGGAAAGAGAAGTAACCGATGGAGTGATCTTGCCTGATATCATCAGACCAGAAAGCCAGACTGCCCAACTGATGGGACTGGAAGAAAATAACCAGTATGCAGTGGCCACTGTTGGGGATGTCTTGACCGTGAGACAGCTGATTTTCTATCGTGGAATGGCTTTCGCCATTGCCATTGCTGTCCTTGTAGCAGGAATTTTAGTAAGAGTTTTCAATGACAGTGGCTAAGATGGAAGAATCACTACCAGTTTAGAAATGATAACATGCTAAGCATTGGGGGCAGACCTGTTAGATGGATGTAGTTTCAATCTCAGCTCTGGGTTATCTGCACCATTGCATTAAGGTCAGGAAGGAGCTTGACTTGTCTAACATGAGGCCCTTTGTTCAATCCTCAGCACAGACAAAAAAAAAAATACATGGAAGAGGGAAGGAGGGAACTAGTAAAGAAGTTTTTTGTTGTGTGTGTGTGTTGTTTTTTGTTTTTTTTTTTTTTTAATATGGAACGCTTCACGAATTTGTGTGTCATCCTTGCACAGGGGCCATGCTAATCTACTCTGTATCGTTCCAATTTTAGTATATGTGCTGCCAAAGCGAGCACTTTGTTGTGGTTTTGTTTTTGGTGCTAGGGACGGAACCCAGGGCCTCATGTAGGCTAAGCAAGTGTTCTCTCACTGAGCCATGCCAGTTTTAAGTATACCTTTCTCTGTTAACTTATCATGGTTTCTAAATACGTAAATTTGGTTTTCCAAAACCATAATGTTTGTTACTTTCTCATTGAATAGCCTCCTTTCAGGAAAGTGGTCCATTGCCATATAAAATATTGCTGATAACATTTAGTTTTTGTCTTCTAATAAATTTGTGTGGCAATTTTCAGATTAATTAGAAAATAAATTTATGTTCTTTTTCCCCTTTAGCTCCCACAACTCCCACAATGTTGACAGCTATGGTTTCACCTTCTAGCAAGGAGATTTTTCTTAGAGCTAGTTCTAGAAATTTTGACTAATTAAAGAAAATCATTTAAAAAATCTAATACTGGGCATTAACTAGCATAAAGCCCACATGGTAGCTATAGTGAATCTCATAATTCAAACTCTACCTGTGTTAGGCTTGCTGTTACTGTAGGACATGCCTGAATCAATGATATAAAGAGAGAAGGTTTAGGGCTTGGAATATGGCCTAGTGGTAGAGTGATTCCCTCATATACATGAAGCCCTGGGTTCGATTCCTCAGTACCACATATATAGAAAAAGCCAGAAGGGGCCCTGTGGCTCAAGTAGTAGAGTGCTAGCCTTGAGCAAAAAGAAGTCAGGGACAGTGCTCAGGCCCCGAATTCAAGCCCCAGGACTGGCCAAAAAACAAACAAAAAAGAGAAGGTTTACTTTGGCTGGCAGTTATGGAGGTTTCCCTCTATAAACAGTTGGCCCCATTGTTTTGGGAAACACATTTTGGTAGGGAATTTGTGAAGGAGCAGAGCTATTCACAAGTGAATAAAAGAGAAAGGAAGGGAAGGGGACCAGGTTCCACCATCACCTTCAAGGGCACACCCCCCAGTGACTGGAAAACCTCCCATTAGGCCCCTCCTCTTAAAGTTTCCACCACCTCCTAATAGTGCCACACCAAGTATTAAGCTTTTGACAAAGGAGTCATTGAGACACTTCACTTGGCATTTCACCCACCAAGTGACCAGCACTTCCCTTACGTTACTGTCTTCTCATGAAAGTGAACAAACAACATAAATGTCAGATGTCTTCAAAAGCAGCCAGAAAAACAGTGAGTTTGCAGGGACAAAAACTTATATCTTCAAAGAGGATATAAAAACATTACAACCATGATGCAGAATTGGTGGTATAGAATAAAACATTCAGGAAAAATTCTTTGGTGTAAAATTCATAAACAATTGCTTTCTCATGTACAATCTTGTGGTGTTTGGTACAACTGAAGCCACTGTTCCTATCTAGTTACACAACATCACACTAACAATAGAGCCCAGGTGTATTAAACCTGGCACATCTCAAATCCTGTTCCCCTGGCAATCATTAAAGTTATGTTTGTGTCTACAGGGTGTTTTATGTGGAAGAAATCACCCAATTTGTGACTTAAATTTTTTTTGTGATTATAAAGGTAATATCAGAGGGATTACAGTTATATAAGTCAGGTAATGAGTGCATTTCTTTCTGGACAGTGTCACCCTTTCCCTCGCTCTCTCCCAGTTTTTCCCTCCCATCCCCACCCACAAGTTATATAGTTGATTTTCAACATAGTGTCTAGGGAGTACCTGTATTCTGGTTTTAAAAACCAACTTTATAGATGATGCCACTGGCTCGTGCTGGTAATCCTAGTCACTAGGGAGGCTAAGATGTGAGGATTTCAGTTTGAAGCCACCCAGAGAAGGAAAAGTCCATGAGACTCTTATCTCCAATTTATCAGCAAAAAGCTGGAAGTGAAGTTTTGGCTCAAGTGGTAGAATGCCAGCCTTGAGCAAAAAAGCCACAGGGACATTACCCAGGCCCTGGAACAACACACACACACACACACACACACACACACACACACACACACACACACATACACACGAGAGAGAGAGCGAGAGAGAGAGGACAGAGCTATCTGCGAAGTTAAGCACTGATAACTTGGTTTCCACTCTTGCCATAAAACAGCATCCCACTCTTAGCCCACCAACCCCAAGTAGCTATAAGAAACTATTGTTTCTTCTGTAGCTTTCCTAAGTACAAACAAGGAAGTATGTTTTAATTCTTCCAATTCTTTTTTTTTTTACTTCAAAGTAGAATTTTGAATTTTATTTCAGAATTTTGTATTGCAAATGTTTTCCAATGAAGTAGGAAGTATTTCCTGTTTGTTCAGATTCTTTTTTTTTTAATTTTTTTCTTAAATTTTTCTTAATATACATTGTGCCTCATCTTGCTTTCTAGAGATACTTTGTATGATCACAGTGAAAGATTTCTCATTTATTTTGCTGCCATATTATACTGCATTGGTGGCCTCACCAATGTGTGTATAAGAAATGGATGTTCTAACATGGACAGCTGGACTACTTCCAGTCTTTTGCTATAGTAAACAGTGCTGGTGTTAGAGACCTGTTTGTTCACTGTCTTCCCTTAAGGGCAAGAAGTATAGCTTAGTCACTAACACTTCAGGGCCCAGAACAGCTTGACATACAGCAAGTGCTCAGTGAATATTTGTTGCATAAATGGATGAGAAACACATCCTCTCATAATCTACTCTGTGCCTCCTCACCACTCAATCCTCTAAGTTTGTTCCACTGCTTGAAGGAGTCATATAGAAGAATCTGTGAAGGGGCTGGGAATGTGGCCTAGTGGTAGTGCTTGCCTCATATACCTGAGACCCTGAGTTCGATTCCTCAGCACCACATATATAGAAAAAGCCAGAAGTGGTTCTGTGGCTCAAGTGGCAGAATACTAGCTTTGAGCAAAAAGAAGCCAGGGACAGTGCTCAGGCCCTTAGTTCAAGCCCCAAGACTGGCAAAAAAAGGAAGAATCTGTGAAGATCCACATAAGGAAATAAAGGACTAGGCATGCTAACTAGAACCTCTATTTCTCCCCTATAAACAGCGTACATAAATGACCAATATATGTTCTTACATATGAGTATTGCATATACTGGCAGATAGACTGTTAGGGGATACAGATCTCCTTAGAGGATTAGCTGGACCAAACAACTCTTAATTTTGATACATTATTGCCAAATGCTCTCCTGAAGGATTATTCCATTTTTATTTCTAACTAACTTATTGGCAGTACTGGGGTTTGAATTCAATGTCTTTAGCTTGCTAAGCAGGCCATTCCCCCAGACCTTTCTGCTTTTGTTTTGTTTTGTTTTTGTGCCAGTCCTATGGCTTGAACTCAAGGTCTGGGCACTATCCGTGAGCTTTTGTGCTCTAAGCTAGCACTCTACCACTTGAACTGCAGCTCCACTTCCATCTTTTTGGTGTTTTTAATTGGAGCTAAGGGTTTCATGGACTTAACTGCCTAAACTGGCTTCAGACCAAGATAATCAGATCAGATCTGAGCCTCCTGAGTTGGCTTTGCATTGGTTATTTTCAAGACAAGGTCTTATATTTACAGTCCGTTTCAACCTGGGCTTATGATCAATCCTCAGTAACACACACACACACATTCAGAATTGTAATGATACAAAATTTGTACACAGTAATTACTAACCATCTATAATTTTAAAAAATACATTAGGGACTGGGGGCATAGCTCAATGGTAGAGCACTTGCCTAACCTGTCAAACCCTGAATTCTAAACCCACCACTGGAGAAAAAGATAACAAAGCTAATTTTAATATAAATTTAACTATTTACTTGAGAGCAAAAAACAGTTCATGAATCAGGCAACACTCATATCAGGGTGAAGTTAAGAATCACACAAAACATGAGCAGTAAGCAGTATCACAGCAGAACACAGAAGCAAAGTAATCTCTGATTCACTACAGCTAGACTTACTTAATTTGAGCATGGTGTGATATGGTATTTACCTTATTCAGGCAAAGTCTGAGAAATTAGTTGCCTATTTGGCTGAAGCTTGGCTATTTGTAACAAAAAATATACAGTACTCTTATATTAGGTTTTTTATTCTTTGTACATTTTAATAGGTTTCATCATGATATTTTGTTCATTATATAATGAACTTTGATCACACTTGCCCTCTCTGAGCTACATTACTTTTTTGTTTATTTGCTAAGTTAACATTGCAGTCCATTAGGTAAGAACTCAAAGTACAGAGATAGCTTCTGGATAATGGCCTCAAGAGGCCTCAAAAGAAGCTGGTTCCAGGTACTGGCCAAAATATTAATTTTCCTATTTAAGTGCATTTTATTCTTTCTGCCTCATTGCTGTCTGGACTTCCAGTGCTGTCTTGATGAGAAGTAGCAATAATATATCCTTATCTTCATCCTGATTTGGGGAGAAAAAATTTTCAATCTGTCACCATTTCACAGGATATTTTGTTTTTAATTATTTTTAACATATGGCCTCCATTGTGTTAAAGAATCAATTTCCTATTTTTCTTTTTTGCCCATTGTTTTTGTATAAGTACCAGAGCTTGAACTCAGGACCTAAGTGAAGCTTTTGCAGCTTAACTTCTGGCTTAAAATTTTTTTTATTATTATAAAGGTGATATACAGAGGGGTTACAATTACATAACTCAGATAAAGAGTACATTTCTTTTTGGACAATGTCACCTCTTCTCTTGCTCTCTCCCAGTTTTCCCCTCTACTTCTGGCTTTTTGCTGATTAATTAGAGATGAGTCTCACAGACTTTCCTGCTGTAGCTGCCTCCAAACCATAATCTTCATATCTTGGTCTCCTGAGTAGCTAGGATCACAGGTATAAGCTACTGACATCTGGCTGCCATTTCATTTTTTATTATGATAAAATATACACAAAACATAACATTTTAGCCATTGCAAGTATACACTTCAGTGTATTTAGTAAATTCACATTACTGTACAACCATCATTCCCATCCCCCTCTAGACCTTTCTCATTATCCCAGCTGACAATTCTCTGCTCATTAAATAACTTTCAGTAGCCCATATCACAGGGTCTGTACTTATCTCTAAGAATCTGACTATATTAGGTACACCATATATATGGAATAATTTAATATTAACTCCTTTTTACCTGTGTATTTTGTTAAACTTCAAGTCTGATATTTTCTTTATCTTTCACTGTTAGTCATTTACTTGTCATCTGTGGTGATCTTTTCTATGTCTCTCTGTAGCCTTAATTACTGTGGCTTCTCCATCAGCCTAGCTTAAAAAACATGTGTGTGTCTGTCTGTCTGTCCTGAGGCTCGATCTCAGGGCCTGAAAGCTACCTCTGAGCCTTTCTGCTTGAGGCACTTGCGTCACAGTTCCACTTCTGGCTTTGTTGGTACTTCATTGGAGATAAGAGCCTCTTGGACTTTCCTGCCCAGGCTGGCTCAAAACCTTCTTCCTAGCTACTCAGGAGGCTGAGATCTGTAGATCATGGTTAGAAGCCAGGCCAGGCAGAAAAGTACCTGTGAAACTCTTTTTTTTTTTTTTTTTTTTTTTGGCCAGTCCTGGGCCTTGGACTCAGGGTCTGAGCACTGTCCCTGGCTTCTTCCCGCTCAAGGCTAGCACTCTGCCACTTGAGCCACAGCGCCGCTTCTGGCCGTTTTCTGTATATGTGGTGCTGGGGAATCGAACCTAGGGCCTCGTGTATCCGAGGCAGGCACTCTTGCCACTAGGCTATATCCCCAGCCCCTGTGAAACTCTTATCTCCAATTAACTACTCAATAACCAGAAGTGGCACCTGTGGCTGAAGTGGTAGAGCACTAGTTGTGTGCACAAAGAGGCTTAGGGACAGCGCCCAGGCCCTGAGTTCAAGTCCCACAACTGACAAACAAATCCAGATAATCAGATCTTAGCCTCCTGAGTAACAAGGATTGCAGGCATAAGCTACCAGCACCTGGCAAGAAACCCTTTTCAATTACTATGTCTGCTGAGCAGGGATAGTAAAATCACCAGTCTTATTACTTTCCTAAAAGAAGCAGGTGGTAGGGACTTAGCCCATTTGCCTGTGTCCCACAGTGGTGCTTTCGTTGGTCCTTAGCTACTTTAATCAATAAGCATGCCATTTTCAAGGACTAGAATGGAGAATACTTCAGTTTGAATATAGTAAAGAATTCTCAATCTTCTCTTTGATTCTATAAATATATCATATTGTTCTGTTAAAGCATTTGTATCTGCTTTTTAAATATGCCCAATGAAATGTGACCAGTTGGTCTGGGGATGTGGCTTAAGTGATAGAGCACCTGCCCAGCAATCTCAAGGCCTAGCATTCAAACCGGAGTGCTGCCAAAAAGGGGTGGTGGTGCTATCAGTTGGTTTCTCCAACTTATACAGTATGCAAGAGTTGGTAAAGAATAAAACTCCTGGTGATTGTGTCACTACATTCACAAAATATAAATTCTCCTGCCTTAACATCAGAGGGAGAAGCAGCTCTTTGCTGCTTAGAGATTAATATATCTTAGTATGACATTAATGTGATTGATACTGATTTCTGTTCTAATTCCACACTGGGATTCTATTTATTATTAAATTTTTTTTTTTTTTTGCCAGTCCTGGGCCTTGGACTCAGGGCCTGAGCACTGTCCCTGGCTTCTTCCCGCTCAAGGCTAGCACTCTGCCACTTGAGCCACAGCGCCGCTTCTGGCCGTTTTCTGTATATGTGGTGCTGGGGAATCGAACCTAGGGCCTCGTGTATCCGAGGCAGGCACTCTTGCCACTAGGCTATATCCCCAGCCCCTATTATTAATATTTTTTAAAAACAGCATTATTCATATCCTAACTTACCTCCCATAATTTACACTTGCACAATGTTTACAATTGGCCACTTGAAGATCAAATAAAAAAGATAATTAGGCATATCACTGTAGCAAACTTTGAACTGGGTTAAACATTTCTACATAGTTCTAGATACTTTAGGCAGTTGGCTTATTACCTACAGGTAATCCTCAATTATAGACTTGATTTAAATATGTGTTACAGTGACAGCTAGGTGAAGAACAAGCTATAGCAAACACATCTGTCAAGGTCCAGTGGTAACAGGGAAGCCAATTTAGTTATTTCATGGAGGAAAATTAAGATTAATACAAAAGGAAGAATGGGGTGATGTCAGAGATCAGTAGTTGCTAAAACTACCCTTGCTGAAACCTGTGGGGCTGCACAAGCTCCTATCCCATTTAGAGATGTCACTGCCATCCTCTGGGGCCACCTTGACCAAGATAAGCAGGAACTAGCATCAGGAATTATTTTTGGTTGGTCATGGAGCTTGAACTCAGGGCCTGAGTTGAGCTCTTTCACTCAAGGCTAGTGCTCAACCACTTTGAGACACAGCACTACCTGTGGTTTGCTTGTGGTGTAAGAACCCAGTTTTCCATTTCTTGTTGACCCCCCACCTCAATCCTGAATCTCTGGCCTCCAGCTGCGTTGGCAGAATGCTGTCTGCCTGGTCCTCACCACAGCTGAAGAATATCCCTGCCCCTATTGATCTTTGAGCTTCTATAAATCAGCTCTCTTACTAAGCCACCACCTGCATGTGGTTCTGACTTTTATAAACCCTGCCTCATTGGAGGTGGATGCTGCTCTTAGTCCTGCCAGGACTGGGCAGTTGCTGGCCGGCTAATAAGGGTTCATTTCTCACCTTTGACTCTGCTTCTGTGGATTTTTTCGACTGCTTAGAGTGTCTTGGGAAATATCACCATTTGCCAAATGAGAAGAGTCAAGAATGATTGCAAGGACATATTAGATGGTCCCATTCATTCATTCATTCATTGACCCCAAACACCCAGAACATTGTTTGGTAGAGGAAAATAAATGAAAAATCTTGTTTAAGGTTAGCTGTAAACATGCCTGTTACAAATTCAAATGGAGACCACCAGGATGTAAATAAATGGTTGGGAACTCAGAGGAAAAGATTGGGCTTAGAGCCTTCTGTCCATCATCCTTTGGATTAGAGGAAGGAGTGACTATGAAAAGAGGCCATCCAGAAGGCACTTGAATACTGTGAGATCATGAAGTAGGCAACAGTGGTGCAAGCCTGTGGTCTCAAGTACACAGGATATGCAAGGAGGCAGAGGTAGGAGGACCAAAGCCAGAGGCTAGTCAGGACTGAGATTCTAGTAGAGGAAAACTAAAAGATGAAAGGGCTGCGGTATGACACAAGTGGTAGAGTGCAAGCCAGGCGAGTGCCTGCCCTAAGTTTAACCCCCAAGGCGGGGGTGGGGGTGGAGGGACAGAGAGAGACACAGAGACAGAAGAGAGAGAACAGAAATCCTAAAGGACTCATTCGAGTAAACTAAAAGGAAAACAAGAGTAAAGCAGACTAGGAAAATGGGATGATAGGCAGACAGGAGAGAGAGAAGGCGACGCGCGATGGAAATGAGTGTGTGCTGAAACACAGGTGCCGGAATTACGGGAGGAGGCCAGCTTCGTTTCTCGTCCTCATTGCGGGCCGGAAGCAGCTGGAGACAGAGGGAGTCGGAAGCGACCCCAGACTCCCAGGCCCACCCTCCACAGACCCGACACACCCGACCCAGGGTCCCCAGAATTGCCGACTCCACCACATCTGAAGAGCCGCAGACGCAAAGAGGAAGGAAACTCCATCCGGGGGCCGCAGGGCGCCCGGCCGGCGTTGCGTCGGGGTGAGGGCGCTTCCTGCCTGACACCCACCTCTCCTCAGAGGCGTGCCCTCTCCGCTTCGGCCAGTCAGCGACCCCTCTCTCCCATCGAGGCCCACTGCCTTCCTCCTGCAACCTCGCACCCCGAAACCCCTCCTCTAGCCCAGCACCTCCAGACCCCGACTCCCCTCGGTGAAGCAGGCGTTTCCGAGAACCGCCCAGGGGGAGTGGGCGGGGCTTGTGGTCACGCGGGGGAGCTGATGGCCAATGGGAGCGCGGCATAGGGTTGTGGCCCGCGGCTCGGCGTCGCTGTGGGGCAGTTGTCCTTGGCCGGCGCAGAGGCCGCACCTTATCCGTGGGCATTGTCAACCGTGACTGGGGGACCGGCTGAAAGACCGGGGGCTCGGAAGGAAGGCCAGGGACCACGCCACCACACCTGCCTCCGTCCCTCCCCGCCTCGTCGTCGCGTCGTCCCGCTCCAGGACCTCGCCTTTCTCCTCAGACCCCGCCATGGAGCGACAGGTCCTGAGGCTTCGTCAGGCGTTCCGGTCCGGCCGAACTCGACCCCTGCGATTCCGGCTGCAGCAGCTCGAGGCCCTGCGGAAGATGGTGCAGGAGCACGAGAAGGACATCCTGGCGGCCATCGCCGCCGACCTGTGCAAGGTGCGCGCGCGACGGGAGCGGCTCGGGACGCCGGCCTCTCGCTGCCCAACTTGGAAGCCGCAGTCTGCCCAAGCTCTGTCCTCTCCCTTACTCCCTCTTTTCCTCCCTCTCTTCCGCCCTCCTCTCCCCCCTCCTCTTCCCCCTCCCCCCTCCTCCTCTCCCTGTCTCCCCCACTCTTCTCCGCCCCGTTCTCTTTTCCTCCTTTACTTCGCGTTACACAAACACGGTGGGGAGGGCCTGTGGATGTGGGCTGCTCAGTCCACCGTTTATATGTGCACAGTAGATGTGCATGAGTTTCCCGGCACCATGAGAGAAAATTGTTTTTTCCTACTCTTGCCCATTTTTCTGGCCCGTTTCCTTACGATTTGCAGGAATTTTTGCATATGCTGGGTATCAGTAACTTACAATTTGTCAGTTTGATATAGTGCATGTATATTTTCTTTTACTTTTTTTTTTTTTTGGAGGGGTGAGCATCTTTGCATTCAAATTTTCTGTCATGTCTGTGTACTGTTAGGTTAGTGCTCCTTAAACTCTGATGCACCTAGGGTCTTGTTAAAATTCAAATTATGGTTTGTTCTGGGGTAGGGTCCGAGATTACAAGTTTCTAAGGAGGTCCCCAGTGATATTGTGCTGCCTCTTTGGAGAGTAAACCTTGAGTAGCAAAATTTTAAGTAGTGTTGAAGGTTACAACTATATTCTGCTGTATTTTCTAACAATATTGTTTTCACTCCCTCCTGCTCTTTTTTTTCTGTCAGTACTGGGGTTTGAACTTAAGACCTCAAGCCTGCTAGGCAGGCATTCTTCTGAGCCAAGCCTCTAACCCTTTTTGCACTGTTTTGTTTTGTTTTTACTGATGGGATTGGAGGTTGAACTCTGGGACCTCATGCTTATTAGGTAGGTGTTCTACTTGAACCAGGCTTCCAAGCCCCATTTTCCTTGATGTTTCTTGTCCAAGTTGACCTGGAACCATGATGTTCCTGATCTCAACCTCCCATATAGCTTTGATGATGGGCATGTACTACTGTGCCCAATTTTTTTTTTTTTTTGGCCAGTCCTGAGCTTTGAACCTAGGGCCTGAGCACTGTCCCTGGCTTCCTTTTGCTCAAGGCTAGCACTCTGCCACTTGAGCCACAGCGCCACTTCTGGCCGTTTTCTGTATATGTGGTGCTGGGGAATTGAACCCAGGGCCTCATGTATACGAGGCTAGCTCTCTTGCCACTAGGCCATGTCCCCAGCCCCTGTGTCCAATTATTGGTGGGAAGAGGTTTCATATGTATTGTTATGCCAAGTCGCGAAACGACCACCAAGAAGACCACTGAGACTCAGACATTCCGAAATGCAAAAGCAAGGCAAGGCTTTATTCAAGCGGGCCGCAGCCCGGGCCTCGTCCTACCCACCGACACAGTGGAGCTTAGGAGGAAGCCCTGAGCTGCGATTGCACAGGGCTTATAAAGGCAAAAAACAAAGTTTCAGCAATCAGGTGTTCAAGCAAGACAAAAAACAAAGTTACAGCAATCAGGTGTTCAAGACAAAAAACAAAGTTACAGCAATCAGGTGTTCAAGCAAGCAAGATTAGGACACGGGTACAAATCTGATTGGCTCAGGGCTCAAGACATTCTGGGGACGGTTAGAGTTAAGCATTCCCAGGCGGTTAGAGTTCTTGACCGGCTGGGCCCTAATAAGCTTGCCCTGGGTTTGCTCACAGGGCCTGCTTATCTCAGGTTCACATGGTAAAGTGGGGCCTGACTTCAAAATGGCTTTAGTCTGGCTTTTCATTTTCCTCCTTTTCTCTTTGGTACCTTGGGAGCCAATCATGGCTTCCTTCTGTTCATTTCAATGGCTTGCACGTCTAGGGGATGATATAGAGATAAGGCTTGGGCCAATAGGGCAACTCTGGTCCCTTGGTTTTAAAGGGGGGCTGATGGGTGAAGATCATCCATCTTCTGTAGCTTCTTCAGGCTGAGGGGCGTTGACCTTATCTAGCCAGGAACCTATAACCTTAGTCTACTTTACCAAGGGACTGCAGGATTACTTCAAACTGGAAATTAACTTTCAGCTATACAGAGTTACCATTAGCTGTATAGTGTTTAGGATCCAAATGTCAGCAACAAAATAATACATAGAATGGTAAACTTCTCAGCTGTGCTTTAAGGGTCGGGTGGCTATACCTGTATTCCTGAGCAAGCCCAAAACTACCAATGTCTTCTTGCTTGCATGGGACTTTACAGGACTCCTGCTAGTTGCTAAAATAAGGGGGTCACCCCACCTTGGAGTGAGCTGCCAAAATAACATCAACATTAGCCAGGGTAGCAAGGAAAGAAGGCAAAAAGAAAATTATAACAATATTCAGTCTAACTTTCTTTTCTTGAGGCGAAGGCGAAGCAGCTGAGTCGGGTGCTTGGAGACCTCCCATGTCCACCACGGTAGTCTTCATCCAGGGCAAAGGGGTCAGCTGGCCTGGCGTGGGAGCAATGGACCCAAGTGGCGATGCCATCTACCTTGAGGGTGATGGGAGTAGTCAGTAGCACTACGTAGGGTCCCTTCCACCGTGGTTCTAAGGATTTGGGGTTATGCCTCCGGACGAACACCCAGTCCCCTGGTCTGAATAAATGGGGAGTAGGGACAGAAGCGGAATCATATAATGCCTTAATTTGGGGCCACATACTCTTGTGCGTGAGCTGCAAATAATCAAGTTTACACAAAAATTCAATATCCAAATCAGCAAGCAATTCAGTCTGAAGACTAGGGATAATGGGCGGGGGGTACCCATACATTATTTCAAAAGGAGTAATGCCAAGCGGATAGGGAGAATTTCTTACTCTAAGCAGAGCAAAAGGAAGGAGTGACACCCAGTCTGCGCCAGTCTCTAAGGCCAATTTAGTTAAGGTCTCTTTTAGAGTCTGATTCATTCTCTCTACCTGTCCTGAACTCTGGGGTCTATAAGCACAATGCAATTTCCAATCCGTCCCCAGTGCAGCGGCTATTTCCTGACTTACTTTTGAGATGAAGGCCGGTCCGTTGTCCGACCCAGTGGTAGATGGGAAGCCATACCTGGGTAGGATTTCTTCCAGGATCTTCTTAGCCTCTACATTCGCGGTCTCATGCTTTGTTGGATAAGCTTCAACCCATCCTGAAAAGGTGTCTACAAAAACTAGCAAATATTTGTATCCAGATTTTCCAGGTTTAATTTCTGTGAAATCTACTTCCCAATACACGCCTGGCCTATCCCCACGGAAGCGAGCTCCTTTAACAGTTGGTTGATTGGGGGCATTGGTGAGCTGACAGGCCTTACAATTTTTAACAGTATCTTCAATAAGTTGATCTCCTTGTCTAATTTTCACTTTGGAGTGTCAGAACAAGTCCTGCAATCTTTGGGTTCCCATATGAGAAGCTCGGTGGATTCTCTTAAGGATCCCCTTACCCAGCCCTTGTGGCAAGATAAGTTTCCCTTCACCAGTTTTCCACCAGTCATTGTTAACTTCTCTGTCAGGGGTTTTGTGGGCCATGGGAATTTTCTTTATCCACTCCAAGTCTTCTTGGGAATACTGGAGCACAGGAGGCAAAGCTCGTGGCCCTGGGTCTACTAGAGTCAATACTTCTGCTCTGGGCTGGAGGGCTGCTTCCTTGGCTGCCTGGTCGGCCAGATTATTCCCTCTAGTCACTGAATCAACTCCCTTTTGATGACCTGGACAGTGCATAATGGCAATCTTTGCTGGTTCCCATAGGGCCCGAATGAGGCTTAAAATCTCCTGCTTGTTTCTAATGGCCTTTAAGCACAAAGGCCACCCGACAAGATAGGCGACTGGCCGTCTCCAAGGTCCAATTTGTTGGGTGAGCACCCATTTTGCTATTCCTTTATTTTCAGCCACGAATAATGTGAATGGTTTATTCACGTCAGGTAGGCCTAAGGCAGGGGCTTCCAGAAGGCTTTTCTTGATTGCCTCAAAGGCTTTTTGCATCTGCTCAGTCCAATGAAATTCTGGGAGGTTTTTGGTGGCTTCATATAGAGGCTTGGCCATCTCAGTGAACCCAGGTATCCATAGCCGGCAAAAGCCTGCTGTTCCCAGGAACTCTGACTTGTCAGGCTGACTTAGGCACAGGATTTTCAGCATGGTCTCTTTACGTGCATCCGACAGCCAATGCTTGCCCTCTTAATATGAAGCCCAGATTGGTGACTTCAGGTTTACAAATTTGGCCTTTTAACATTCTAGTTTGTAAAAGCTTTTTCCTGACTGGCTGGGGAACTGATCTCTGATGACCTAAAAAAAATGCCTACATTACCTTTACAGGCCTTTAACAGATCTCAATAAGGACACAATCTCAGGTCTACAAGCTTTCTTTCCTGAACAGGTATACCAGCTTAAAATTCTCACTGCCAGTCAGGGCTTTGAGTAGATGCGGGGGTTGGGATTTTAAACTATCCTCTCATTTGACAAACTTACCCTTACTACCCACTATCACAGATGACTGGCAAGTTCCTGCCCAGTAGACAGACATGGGCATTAGAAAGGCATGCTTACAAACTATTCTTCTAGGACTTCCCGGCTTTGATTAACTTTTGAAAGGCCAAACAGGAGTGACTCTAGGATCTGACACCATCTCTGCCATCCAAGCAGCGGCTTACTGCCTCTGGATGCTCCATCACTTTTGTCCCAGGAGTGACTTTTCACTGAACTTGGACTCAGGGCCTGAGTGCTGTCCCTCAGCTCTCTAGCTCAAGACTAGCACCCTACCACTTTGAGCCTCAAAGTGACTCACAACTCTGTTCCCAGCACTCTGCTGGCTGATTAGAGATGAAGACTCTCACAGGGACCTTTCTTTGCCTGGGCTGGCTTTGAACTGCAGATTTCAGATTGGTGAATCTCACAAGAGGCCACTTTACTCAAATGAAAAGCAACAAGGTGGTCCACACAGAAGTAGCTTTTAAGCATGCTCTTAACTGGAACTTACTAAGGGCCAGTGTTAGATCTTGACAAACTTGTAGGAATCACCTGTGCTTCTCTGTGGGCCTGCTGGAAACTGTTATAAAAAACCTACAAAGAAACTGGAATGGCAATTAAACATTCTGGTAGCCATAATTCTCCTTTTCTCACTTTGCAATAATCATTTATGACAATTTTACTTCCAAATTTCTTATCTAGAAATCTATTCTTGATTTCCAAAGCCTTTTTACTAACCTCTGCTTTAATACTAACACTTTGGCTTTTATCTGCATTGGAAAAACTCTGAAGCTTACAGGCATTCTGAAACCAGGTGCCACCCTTTGTCTCTGGGCTGCTAGTTTTAAAAGAGCCTTTTTTCTTTTTTTTTCTTCAGTCCCAGTTACCGCATGGCGTGAAGACCTTTGACTCAAATGACAATTTTTCCTTAATGCAAGAATTACAATTACAGAATTAGAAATACTTAACCATTCAGCCTTCCAATAAATTAGTGAGAAACGTTGGCCCATTTTGCCATTTCTTTCTACATACATAGAGTTAATGAGAGTTTACTCCTATCCCCATTAGTTTAATATATATCCTTTAAAATCCAAATTACAAAAATAGCACAGGAATCGAATCACATCAGATAAATAAACTTTTCAACCATTTAAAAAACTTTTCCAATTCTTAGTACCCCTCAAGGGGCAGTTTTAGAAATTCCAGTCAAGTCATTCATTTTTACCACAAGGTTTCCAATGTCCACCTGAAAACAAAGACGAAAGAAAGGCCTCCATTGGCCTGTCCTACCGAACGGCCTATCTCCATCCTACTCCTCAGAGCTTGATGAACTCACGCCAGCTTGCCCTTTGTTAAATCAAGTCTTAATTAAGATACCCACTTTTTTTTTGACTGCTAATTAAAGAACCCTGAGAAATCCTTTTTTAACTCTAGTTCCTTTTTTTTTTAAAACAGTACACTAATTTCAAAACATTTGGTAATGTCCGAACTTGATGACCATTTGAATTTAAACTTGAACTTAATTTTGCATCATACTACAGTCTTGAACATGTTCACACTCACACACGCACACACACACACACACACACACACACACATACACATACACATACATAAGCATCGGCCGTACGTGTTCCAGTGGCAAGAGGTATTTTTGTCAATCTTACTCCTGCAACACCCAAATTTTAAGGCAAAACCTTTAACAAATGATTTTAGCATTCTCCAGCCTCATTTTCCAGGGCTTGATAGTCTTAGTAAAACATTCTTAGTCTTAGTAAAACATTTTAGCACACCAAATAATTTTCTGCTTAAGAAGGTTGGGTGGGGGTCCCCCAGAGTTCTTTTTGTGGACACTCACACTGATTGTGAGCTGTCACCTGTACATCTTATGCAGGTTTGACACAGAAGAGACTGTCAGAATCACAACACAGACGACAGCACTATGAGGTAGGGTCACTCCCCACCACCTGCAGGTGGCTTGGGCTGGCCCCGCGTCCGCCCCAGTCAGTGGCTGTGGGTCAGGACTCGGGGCACGCCGAGGACCCTGGGGCACTGGCGAGTTGACTGGGCGGGGCCCTCTGGAGTGGAGGGCACAGCTGAAACATTTTCCTCAGATTCCTCCTCTTGTAGAGTTAACTGGGGTGGGGAGTATGGAGGGGGAAGCATTTCCTCCTCCGTGCTTTCTCCCTGGAGGACAGGTGGGTACAATTTCTTCTCTTCCTTCTTGGTTTTTCTCTTGTCTGGATGGCCCCAATGAGGGGTGTAGATTAGGTGTTGCAAAGTCCTGATCTTACCTATGTCAAAGCTCTCCTCGGGTGGCCAGTTAGTTCCCTTAAAGGTGGGCCATTCTGACTTGCACAGGGTGATCCACTTTTCCTTAAGGGCCACACCTTGGTTCTGCGCTATCTCCTTAACCTCCCTCCAGTGAGCTAGGATCAAGTCTAGGGGGCTAGATGGAGGTTCCCATGATAGAACGTTACCTATAGCTCTGATCAGATGTTCAGTCCAAAAGGCTACAAAAAACAAAACAATACAAAAGGAGGAAAACACACAGGCCTGAGAAAAAGAAAAGCTACGAGTTGGAGATCTCCCAAGTTGGCTCATGACCTCCTGCAAGGGTGCAGAAGGAGTGGACCCAAGTTGGCCCACGACCTCCTGCAAGGGTGCAGGAGTGGACCCAAGTTGGCCCACGACCTCCTGCAAGGGTGCAGAAGGAGTGGACCCAAGTTCAAGGCAGGGTTCCAGGGGTCCCCCTTTAAGGATGGAGAGTCTGGGGCGTTCCCCAGTCTCCCCAGGATTGCTGAGTAAGCACGTCCACTTCGACAACCCCTTCAAGAAATACGAGTCGGAACGGCTGTCCTCAAAAAGGAAGCAAAGCAGACAAACAGGCAAATAGACAAATTACAGGACGAGACAAATGAACAGCGCTGTTTTCTTACCTTCGGAGTCTGGGGTCTCGGGGGTCTCTGGGGCTATCCCGGACGAGCCCCCAACTGTTATGCCAAGTCGCAAGAACACCACCAAGAAGACCACCAAGACTCAGACGTTCTGAAATGCAAAAGCAAGGCTTTATTCAGGCAAGCTGCAACTCAGGCTTCCTCCTAACCTCTGCTGTGTCGGTGTGACTTAGGAATTGTGACTTAGGAAGGCTATGAATCATTAATTCATTGTACATCAAATTTTATGTGAATATGTGTGTATATATAGGCTTACCAGGGACATATTCTAAGTTCCCTGCCCTGAGAGTTTTATTTTGGTTGAAAAGCAGAACACACACAGATAAGATATGAGAATAATTATAGATCAGTATATTAAGCATGATATAACTATAGATCAAACACATAATTACTATAGTACATAAAAATGTAGTCAAGGCAGGCCATTACTAATTAGGAAAGTCTTCCTAAAGGAGATAATGTTGAAGGGCTCAAATAAGTAGAGACCGATTTAGAGGCATTGAATATATTAGAAAGGGAGATAGCAACTCTTTATTGAGAGTGTGGAGGGTGTAGAAGGAATCTAGATGACAGACTAGGTAGTCTAGTAAGAGTTTTGTCACTGCAGATGTAACTGGCCTGAGATTTTTGACATGGTGAGCCAAATGTATCATACTCATTGTACGAGACTGTAATTCTCTTCTTCCAGAGTGAATTCAATGCATACAGTCAGGAACTCATCAGTGTCCTTGGGGAAATTGATTTTGTGCTGGGGAATCTTGCTGAATGGGTTACTGCTAAACCAGTTAAGAAGAATCTGCTTACCATGATGGATGAAGCCTATGTTCAGCCAGAGCCGCTGGGAGTTGTACTGATTATTGGAGCTTGGAACTATCCCTTCGTGCTCACCATACAGCCGCTGGTGGGAGCCATTGCTGCAGGTCTGATGCTAGCTTCTGTCTTTATATTTTTTCAGAGGGGCATATCCTTTCATGTTGGATGTAAAATTAAGGATAGTGGCTAATTAAGTTTACTTGGGTGATTTCCCTTGGTTGACTCTAATACTGTATTGAGAACTCATAAATAAGTACATAAATATTTTTTATAGCTGATGAGAAGATTTCCATGACTTTTTTGAAGTACCTGAGGAATGA
The DNA here is from genome assembly GCF_023159225.1 of Perognathus longimembris pacificus. NCBI lineage: Eukaryota > Metazoa > Chordata > Mammalia > Rodentia > Heteromyidae > Perognathus > Perognathus longimembris. The sequence goes on from NC_063177.1 coordinate 13,625,970, forward strand.
GCCTTTGAGGGCAAGTAATTAAGTCAGGAGGCCCAAGGTTTTGGAGTCAAGCATCCATATTCTAATGTGATTTCAGTTGCTAGTTCTGTCCTTGGATGAACCTCATTTTAATTCTGTCTGACCAGTTTCTTCATTCCAGCAAGGGTTCTGAAAATGTTATCTTGTGTATATACAAATCCCAAGCAATTAGTACCTTGAAGGATCTAGGTCATCCACTTATGTTGACATAGCCAATTTGCTCAATAATTTCAGGGGAAAGGGGGAAAGTCAAGCCAAAGTAGAAGATAAGTAACAGAAAGCTTGGAAGAGTAGGAAAGGCTGATTGAGCCTGTTGTCGATGTCCTACAGATACTAAGAACTAAGGAATTAGTAGTTTGGAAAGAAAAAGTGAAAATAAAATAAAATGAGCTTTTATGGTCATTATGAGGAAATCAGAATTAAGAGCTGCAGAAACAATTGAAGTAATGTTACATTCGATTCCCGGTCAGGGAACCAAAAAAAAAGAAAAAAGAAAAAAAAATGTTACTGACAGTCTCTTTTGTCCTACTGCAATAGCCTATATTCCCTTCATGAACATTGTTTTGGAAGGTACTAAAATGTCTTAGGTATTGACACTGTTTTGCTTTTTACTTTGTTTAGGAAATGCTGTGATTATCAAGCCTTCAGAACTGAGTGAAAATACAGCCAACATCTTGGCTAAACTTCTCCCTCAATATTTAGACCAGGTAAGAATATCTTGACCAATCTTTAATATAATTTTTTTTTGTGGAAAACACAGATTTGATTTTGCTCCTACTATGTGTCCTTTGCTAGCTTTAAATCTATAGGCAGTTTTTTATGTCTCTACCAATTGGCTTAAGAAAAGAAGTTAAGTTCCAAAATACACAGTGAAAGAATCCAACAGTTGTTGTTACACAATGTACACTTGGGCTTCATAAATATCACCACTATTTACAGATTTTCTACCATTTGGCATTTCAGATTAGTCTTTATTTACACTAACATGATTTTAGAAATATCCATTTAGTAACTTAATCAGTGATGAGTACTAGCATATTTATGTCACTGACAGTTTCTTTTGTCCTAACAGAATACCATACTGTACTATTGTATGAGTGCTTCTGCTTTTACAAGGGCATGCCTATGGAATGAGAACTACAGGAAGAAAGTGACCTTTTGGTGGCCTAGTGGCTAGAATGCTTGCCTTGTATACATGAAGCCCTGGGTTCAATTCCCCAGTACCACATATACAGAAAAGAGCCAGAAGTGGCACGGTGGCTCAAGTGGCAGAGTGTTAGCCTTGAGAAAAAAGAAGCCAGAGACAGTACTCAGGCCCTGAGTCCAGGCCCCAGGAGTGGCAAAAGAAGAAAGAAAGTGGCCTTCTGTACTAGCAGGTGGATCCTCACTCTAGGTTAAAGGGCTGGCATTTAAGAGTATCAAAGGCTGAATAAGGAAACAATCTCACCTTTAGGGTGGTTTATCTTTTTATCTGAATCAGAGGTTCTCATGCCTTCCTAGAGGAAGTGTGTGATTAATTTGAGACTGCTGAGTTCCACATGCAATTGCTTCAAGAAGAAGTCTTCATTTTATGTTCAACAAAAGGCAACCTTAGAATGTTCCACATATTTTATGTATTACATTGTAACTGTCTTGAGGTTAACTCTGAAGTAATACTGTTCTCTTTGTGATCTTACCACTGGTATGGCAGCCACAGACACATTTTATTCTAATAGCTGTGGCTGTCTATTCCAGAAGGATGGAACATAGTGATGTGTCATAGAGTATATAAGATTTGAACCCAGAAAATGAAGGGTCATTGTCCTGTGTTATCTCTTACCAGGTGTAAATCCTTCAATAGTTGACTCTGTCTAGATGAGGTCAGGGGGACAGTAATGTACCTGCTTCAGTTAGCTTAATGGTAGACCAATCATATATGATCTATAAATGAAGCCACAAAAAAAGTGACTTAAGTGATAGAGTGCTAGACAAGCAAGTAAGAGCCAAGCAAGTGTGAGGCCCCGAGTTCAAACACCAGTATAGGCAAAAATAAGGTTAAAACTTGAAATGTATTCAGTTTATAAAGCAAATGAAAACTAGTTAACTTTTCAAAGAGCAGGAGACCAAATGCAAGCATGAGCCAGCCTACATATAATGCTACTCAGAATTTTTCTGGTAATCTTCTTCTGTCTTTCTGCCTTGCCATTTGTTCTTAGTTGTTACTTTTCCTGCTATTACTGTTCAAAAGTATTCTCTCGTAGAATAGTAGTAGTAGCATAATTGCATATAAAGGGTCAGTTCACAGAAACTGTGTGAATCTTCCCAATAACAGGCTCAGAGATGTGCAGTAGCTTTCCTGAAGTCACATAAGCCTGTTTGTAGCAGACCCCAAATTTAGTATAGATATACTTCAAAAGCAAAGACAGGAGCTGGGAATGTGGTTTAGTGGTAAAGTGCTTACCTAGCATGTATGAGGCCCTATGTTCAATTCCTCAGTACCACATAAACAAAAAAAATTATATTTTCTTAAAAAGCAAGCCCAGCTAGTTGCTTATGACTCACATCTGTAACCCTAGCCTCTCAGAAATCTGAGATCTGAGGATTGAGGTTGGAAATTAAAGGCAGTTAAATCTTTTCTCCAATTAACCACAGAAAAAAGCCAGAAATGGAGCTTAGGTGGTAGAGCACTGCCCTTGAGCAAAGAAGCTCAGGGACAGCACCCAGGCCCTGAATTTACATCCCAAGACCAACACGCGCGCGCACGCACACACACACACGTAAATGCAGCCTAAGAGCCATATAAAGCCTGTAAAATCATTTGGAACATGACAGGACATGTTTTTTTTGTGGGCTTTTTATGGGCTTTCCAAGAATGTTTTCCTGTATCGATAATGTTGTATAACATTCAAATGATGTTACAAAAACCGAAATGTCCTTTGGCAGAACTAAAGGTTCCCTACTCCTGATAGACATTAATATTAAGACTTGGAGCTGGGACTTGTCCTGTGATCATTGACAGCAGCCACCTTCTCACCCAAATCCCCAGCTTCAGTACAACACACCCCACACTCCTGGATCAAATATTAACAAGCTTATATAGAAAATATTGGACTCACTGGGTCAGCTTCATGTGGACTGAACATTCCTATTGCTGGTAAACTCTGTCTTCCACTTCTTCTTGTACCTCCCTATCCCTCCCTCACAAGGAATGGTTTTGATCTCCTGGTTTTGTAGATTGTTATTTATGTTGAAGAAATGGCTGATGTTTGACAATAGGGCTAATTTGGCAACATAGGAATTATGTTTCCTTTCCTTTGAGGACCTGTATGCTGTTATTAATGGAGGTGCTGAGGAAACCACAGAGCTTCTGAAGCAACGATTCGACCACATTCTCTATACAGGAAACACTACAGTTGGAAAAATTGTCATGGAGGCTGCTGCCAAACATCTGACCCCTGTGACACTTGAACTTGGGGGGAAAAGTCCATGTTATATTGATAAAGACTGTGACCTGGACATTGCTTGCAGGTGAGCTGGCTCGCCTAGTTTTTCATTTTTCTCTCAGCACAGTGGAAGCTTTTCCTAATTGGCTGACAATGTTCTTTACATTTGAACCCCAGGCCTTATAGCTCTAAGATACATCATTAAGCTTTGGTGTTTGGTGTGCTCAAAAGTAACAAAATCTTTCATAAACTGTGCTTGTGTACCACTGGTGGAAATAATGAGCCATACATAGGTTCTGATACCATGTACTTGTCCTTAGAAATTTTAGAAAACTTTGTTTTTGTCCTTAAGATTGCAGATTAATCTAGCTAGAGATTTTACCTACGGTCTCTCTACCCTCGCTCCCCGGCCACCCCCAGTGCTAGGGATTTGAACTGAGGGCCTTATATGCTCAGCCTGTAGGCTACCACTGAGTTACCACTGTGTCCCAGTCTCTGGAAGGAAATTTTGATATTTGCCTGATAGATGATCCCCCAAGAAGTAAATCCAAAGCATTGTGTATACTTATTAGACCCTTAAATCTTCAAGTGAAAGGATATTATGTTCATCTCTTAACCAAGATTATTTGTTGAGGAAAAAAAAAACAAAAACAGCCAGTATTATTCATCTTAACTCTTAATGGCATCTTGCAACTGGAAACTAGAAAACAAAAGGCTTCAAGTTCTCTCTGCTAAATCAGGTTTAACCACTAGGAAGTGGCAAAACATAGAACTGCTTCTGTGCTCTAGAAGATGTACCTTTCTTTCCTCTTCAGAGATGAGCAGCCAATGAGCAGGTAGAGAACTAGATCAGGGTTCATAAATTGAAGCACAGTTGCCAGAACAAAAGACTCTCAGCTAGGGAATGTTGGGTCATGTTCATTCAAAGGGTTTTTCAAAGAGGAGGAAAGATCCACACAGAGGCAATTGATCAAGAATACTGTCTAAATCCTGCTTTATATCTGTTTACCTTGCCAGCAGGACCTAGAGCCACACCAGGATGAACTAAGCTCTTAGCATCCAGGACAGCCTTTTTGCTGAAGAAGAGCCAGAAAGAATGTTAAGAGACTGTTCTCTTTGTCTCATAGTAGACAATGGTTATCATTGCTTATCAAGTACTATTTGCCAAGCTGGCTTGAGCACCTTCTTGCTACCTAGAATTTTCTATGTCTGTTGGAAAATGTGTTGTAATTTCTACCAACTAATTTAGAGATAAGTTTGTCTTTATTTTTGGCAGTACTAGGATTTGAACTCAGGACAGGTGCTCCACCATTTGGACCACACACATCTCAGCCCTTTTTTTGCTTTTAGCTCTTTTTTGAATAGGATCTCATGTTTCTTACCTGAGGCTGGCCTAGGACTTCAATCTTCCAACTTATGCTCCCTAAATAGCCAGGATTGCAGATGTGAACTGCCAGATGCAGCTTGTTGACTGAGACGAAATCTTGCTAACTTTTCTTTCCTGTGCTGGCTTTGAATCATGACCTTTCTAATCTCTGCCTCCCAAATAGCTGGGATTATTGATGTGAGCCACTATTCCTGGACAGACTTTTAAAAAAATTATTACAACACACACACAGGAAAGTATTCAAATGACACACAAGTATGTAACCAATTAAAATTTCACCAAATTGGGCTGGGAATATGGCTTAGTGGTAGAGTGTTCACCTTGCATGCATGAAGTCCTGGGTTCAATTCCTCTGTACCACATAAACAGGAAAAGCCGGAAGTGGCGCTGTGGCTCAAGAGGTAGAGTGCTAGCCTTGAGCAAAGAGAAGCCAGGAACAGACCTCAGGCCTTGAGTTCAAGCCCTAGGACTGGCAAAAAAAAAAAAAAAATCATCAAATTATGTAGCTATTCTAGTCTGATGTCAGGATCTGAACGATCCCCTTCTCCCCTATCTCCCGGGGAGAATGGTGAACCCCAAGATCTATGAAAGAGCACTCGGCCTTGCCTTCCGCCGGCAGAAGGCCAAAGGCATACTCTCGTGGACTTGCGCTAAGTTGAGGAAAAGTTGCTGAAGCCTCCCCTCCCCCCAGCCCCCCCACATGTTACCAAGAGCAGGGGCAAAAAGGAAGGCATCAGGGACACACTGCGGTGGTGGAATGCGTCTCAAAAACTTTAATAGGGAAAGGCATTTATATAGAGGCAATGGCGGGAAAGAAAGGGGGCTGGCCAAAGGGCCAGTCATAGGCTAAGGAACATGTCCATCAAGTGATATCACGAAACTTCCTTTGTGGGCGGGACAACCTCATCATGGTGGCACGCACGTGTTCACCTCCCAGGGGCGGAGGCTTTCTTTTCTGGTTGAGGCCAGAAGGTGGGAGGGACTTCCATTGTCCCAAGGCTGGTGGAAGGGCAGCCTTCCACCAAGGCTATAATAATCCCCAACAGGGGCTGGGAATATGGCCTAGTGGCAAGAGTGCCTGCCTCGTATACATGAGGCCCTGGGTTCAATTCCCCAGTACCACATATACAGAAAACGGCCAGAAGTGGTGCTGTGGCTCAAGTGGCAGAGTGCTAGCCTTGAGCGGGAAGAAGCCAGGGACAGTGCTCAAGCCCTGAGTCCAAGCCCCAGGACTGGCCAAAAAAAAAAAAAAAACAAAAAAATAATCCCCAACAGTCTGAGTGTTGTGTTTTTTTTTTCCCTTTAGACGCATAACTTGGGGAAAGTTTATGAATTGTGGTCAAACCTGCATTGCTCCTGACTACATTCTCTGTGAATCTGCCCTCCAGCATCAAATTGTGCAGAAGATTAAAGAAACCTTGAAGGTCTGTGATCAGCCCTTACATTCTACTGATTTAAGTAATACAAAAAGTCAGATTAGGGCTAGGAATCTGGCGTAGTAGTAAAATGCTCGCCTAATATACATGAAGCCCTGGATTTGATTCCTTAGCACCACATATATAGAAAAAGCCGGAAGTGACACTGTGGCTCAAGTGGTAGAGTGCTAGCCTTGAGCAAAAAGAAGCCAGGGACAGTACTCAGGCCCTGAGTTCAAGCCCCATTACTGACCAAAAAAACAACAAAAAAAGTCAGATTAACTGTATACAGATAACATTCTCATTTCTTTCTTACTCTGGGAAAATTCCAGTAGTATAGGTGAATGAATTGATCTATTAGCTAATTGAAAGTGTGACTTAGTAACTTTTACAGAGTATCTAAGGGGAGGAGAATGTTGTCAATCCCTTGGAGTATAACAGAGACCCTTTGGCATATTGGGCATTTTTATTAAGATTATCAGTTCTCATATGTCTAGAGGCCCTGGAATAACTAGTAGCTTTAAGGAGTGAGTTTAAGTATCTACTTAGAGTATACCCTTTAGATGGTTATCAGACTTTTAGGTAAACATCTATAAGAGGGAAATAAGGAAGGCTGTATGACAATATACTAAACTAAGACTCGAAGGAAATGTATTATTTAAGTTGCTAGAAAAGAATAGGACAATTATCTGTTACTGAGTTTAGTGGTAGGAAGATGTTTTTCCCCTTTGCAGAAAGAATTTATTGGAATAATTCAGGGCCAAAAGCATGGCTCAAACAGTAGAAGAGCTGCCTGGCAAGCACAAAGCCCTGAGTTCAAACCCTGGGATTGCATAGGAAAAAAAAATAGATAGATAGATAGATATACAGATTAGATATGTAGATTCTATATTCCTAGATTCTAGGAATGTAGGATAGAAAGGAGAGTGGTTAAAGACCCTTGTGAGACTGAAAGTAGTTGGAACTCAGGAAAGCGTTTATCTCTCCACCTACTTTTGAGATATGTATGTTCTAACACAGTGGTTCTCAGCAGAGCTATGCATTAGAATTATTAGAGAACCACTTAAAAATGTTTCTAGACCTTATCCTCCAAAGATTCTGGTTCAGATGGTCTGGGCTAACAGGTGATTCTGCAATACAATCAGCCGAATGGTCCTGAGCTTGGTGCCCAAGAGTGGGGGTAGGGGGTTGCCAGTCCTGGGGCTTGAACTCTGGACCTGAGCACTGTCCCTGGCTTCTTTTTGCTCAAGGCTAGCACTCTACCACTTGAGCCACACTACCACTTCTGGCTTTTTCTGTATATGTGGTGCTGAGGATTTGAACCCAGTGCTTCATGTATGCAAGGCAAGCACTCTACCACTAGGCCATATTCCCAGCCCAAGAGTGTGTGTTTTAACTAACTTCCAGTTGAGTCCTGCCATCAGACTGGAGTAGAGAGATTTCAGGTTGAATTCAAAGGTCTCACAAGGCTTCGAAGTGTTACAGCAATTCAGTAGTTTTGTGTTTGTTTTGCATAATAAATATTGATTCCTTACTGTATTTTGATCCATTGAGTGGTTTTACTCTCGTCTGAAAATGGTAGCAATACTAGAGAAAACATATGCTAATAAAATAGAGCAGAAGTTGACAAACTATTTTGCTAAGGAGCTAGATAGTAAATATTTCACGTCTACAGGCAAGAATGTCTTTGCTGCCGCAACCCAACTTATTATAGGGGGAGAGTAGCCACAATCAATATGTGAAAAACATTTCATAAACCATGTGAAAAATCCTAATACACAGCAAGACTTCTTCCATGACCTCCCCTATTCGCCCTCAGGAAGACCCACTAGTAGACTGCAAGAGAACCATTAGAACCTGGAACTATGGAAAATGATAGATGGGAATGGAAATGCTTTAATTTCCTATCCTTGATCTGCCAAAAAGCTTGTAGTTCCTACTATCCTATTAATATTAAGTTACTTGAGTAGGGTATTGGATTTTATAAGTATGTAAAACCAAGTCAGTTTTTAAATGAGTATGTTTTGAATTTATTAAAGAAGTTGAAATACGGGTCTTGGTAACAATTATATATTAATTGTTTCCAATAGGAATTTTATGGAGAAAATATCAAAGAGTCTTCTGATTATGAAAGGATCATTAACATTCGTCATTTTCAGAGGATAAAGCGTCTGCTTGAAGGACAAAAGATAGCTTTTGGTGGGGAGAGTGATGAGGCCACACGCTACATAGGTAATAGAGAGTCTTTCTATGGGAAGCTGGCAGCTAACACTGCTATTGATCTTATGTAAACTGCTGTTTGTATAGTGTCTCATATAAACTACTAACTACTGCTTTTTTTTTTACTACACTGCTTTCCTTAAGATGGTTTTAAATGAATGCATATATATTTGCTTAATGATACCACCTTGTTATACCACTTTTCATATTTACATGCATATTATCATTTTTTTTCTTCCTAAAATCTCTGTCCACTCAAAAAGATAAAACCTAAAAATATTTAAGAAATTCATGCTCCTATAATGAGATTTTTCTGGGCTGGATATTTCAGTGGCTAACTAATGCCACTTAAAAAAGTATGTAATCCTAACTACTTCAGAGGGTGAGACCTGAGTATTGAAATTCAAAGCCAGCCTGGGCAGAAAAGTCTTCGAGACTGTACCTCCAATTAACTAGCAAAAAAGCTGGTCTGGGGTTATGGCTCAAGATGTAGAGTGTCAGCTGTGAGCAAAAAAGCACACACACACACACAAACACACACAAAATACTGTTCTTCCTATCCTTGTCCCCCACCCCGGATCAGGACTTGATCAGAGTCTAACACTTCCACTCACAAGCTAGAGCTCTACCATCTCAACTACACCTCTAGCCCTTCTTCCTATATTCAGAATGGCAACATGGCCCACTTTTGGATTTTTCAATTGCAAGAAGAAAGATGGTAATGATTATCTTGATCTAATTCTTTCTTCTGAACTGAATCTGTGACCACGCAGGAGAAGAGAGGATCGAACCAAATTGGTTCTATGCCTCAAGGAAGTTGTGGGCAGTAGATTGGAGAATAGCTTATATACTGATACTAAGATAAGTCCTCCAGTGCTAAGATAGTCTAGTAGAAATCCCAGGTAAAGACAAAGGGCCACTCTGCTGGTCAGATATTCTCTCTTTTACTTGAGGATCCAGTTTGCTTATGGTTAACCATACTGACTAGTGGTTTGCATTGGCATGGATGTTGGAACGTTGCAGTTTTCTGGCACTCCTTTGTCCTCCTTTCCCATTATAGCTCTTGTCTACCTAGAGATTTTTTTTTTTTTTTTGCCATCCTGGGGCTTGAACTCTGGACCTGGGATCTGTTCCTGAGCTTCTTTTGCTCAAGGCTAGTGCTCTGCCACTTGAGCCACAGCTCTACTTCTGACTTTTTCTGAGTAATTTATTGGAGATCTAAGTCTCACAGACTTTCCTTCCCAGGCTGGCTTCAAACTGCAATATTCAGATCTCAGCCTCCTGAGTAGCTAGAATTATAGGTGTGAACCACCAGTGCCTAGCTGTTTTCTTACTCTGTAACAGAGTTGGAATGAAAGTCAGTGAGATGATATACAAGAGAGCACTTGGATTAAGAAGAAAAAGCATTGATTTCATTCATGAAAAGACCTGCCAGTGCTCCCAGAACAACTTATTCATAGGAAGATGTGGATATAAACTCCAAATCTATATGGCTATGAAAATATGTGAATAAAATATATTAAGTGTATTTCTGTCTTGGTTTGCAAGAGATCCCTTGACTCACTTGGTTTGTAGACTCAGTGTTTATAGTTTAATCACAGTCTTGTGATAGTTATTTATTCATTTAATGAGTGCTAAGAACCAAATCGAAGGCTGGCCCATGCTAAGAGGAACACTTAAGTTGTTCCTTGAGTGGGAGAGAGATGCATAGGAGACCTGGTGAAGCAAGTGAGGGGGTTCCCATTTTTTATTTTTATTTTATCATTTTCTTTTTTTATTTCATTTACTTTCCTTTCAGCCCCAACAATACTTACTGATGTTGATCCTGAAACCAAAGTTATGCAAGAAGAAATTTTTGGGCCAATTCTTCCAATAGTGCCTGTGAAAAATGCAGATGATGCCATACATTTCATAAATGAGCGTGAGAAACCCCTGGCGCTCTATGTATTCTCTCATAACAATAAGGTAAGCTTTACAGAGAATTGTGTGAATAACTCTCTTAAGGTATGATTCTCCTTTATTACAAAGCAAGTGGTGGCTTATTTGTGTATCAAAGTTCAACAAATGACTGTATTCCTAGCTTGTTGTCTTATGTAATGAGGGCCTGGGGTTATCAGTGTACCCTTTCCCTTTCTCCCTAGGGTTATATCTGAGTCCACATGGGTGAGTGGCTTAAGTCTTTTGACTCACAAACACCACTTGTGTAATTGGAAGACTGATGTGTACCAGCATTTCATGCGTTTGTGACTTGTATCCACAAGCATTTGTGTAAGAGCCTAATAACCCTGTGACCCAAATGGGGCTGAGTAAGATAAAGACCTCTGTGCTGTTGATATCTTAGATTTCAGCTTCTTAAAATACTTTATTGTTACAATGGTAGGATCATTATCACCTGATTGGGTGGCTCTGCCACTTTCTGCCTAGCTTGTTTATTCACATCGCTAAGTGATTGGCTGCTGCTGGTGATTGGTGGCTTCCGTGTGCACAGCAAGATCCCTCTGAAAAAATAGGAAAATGAGAAAGGGGAAGATGGGACCAGTTATTCAAAGTTCTTGAGCCAGGTGTGTTCCAGAGAGCTTTGGGTGTTAAGTGACAGTAGTCATGGATGGCTTCTGGAGCTTGCCAGACTCATGAGGTACAGATAGCTGCAGATATTTGGAGAGAAACATATGTATAGGGCTCTTAACACCAATTTTGTCACAACACATTTAAAACAACTATAGATAATAATGTACCAGGAGCCCTGAAGGCTGTTGGGTACATTCACCATGAAGAACTTGCAAGTGGGGCTGGGGATATGGCCTAGTGGCAAGAGAGCTTGCCTCGTAAACATGAGGCCCTGGGTTCGATTCCCCAGCACCACATATACAGAAAATGGCCAGAAGTGGCGCTGTGGCTCAAGTGGCAGAGTGCTAGCCTTGAGCAAAAGGAAGCCAGGGACAGTGCTCTGGCCCTGAGTCCAAGGCCCAGGACTGGCAAAAAAAAAAAAGAACTTGCAAGTGCTTATGGCACCCAGGAAAAATGACACTTAGCAGTCTGCTTTTATTGGCCTTTTTGGGTTTTAGGCTAACCAACAATGTATTTCTTCAAAAATATGATTGTAAGTCTTTCAGGCATTGGTGGCTCACACCTGTAATCCTAGCTACTTGAGAATCAAGGTTCAAAGCCAGCCTGGGCAGAAATATCTGGGAGACACTTATCTACAATTAATTACCCCAAAGCTATAATTGGAGATGTGGCTCAAGTGGTAGAACACTAGCCTCAAGCTGAAAAAGCTTGAGGCAGTGCCCAGGCCCTGAGTTCAAGCCCAGGACCAGCAAAATAAAAAATCTAAATCTAAATCTAAAATCTTACACTTTGCATTTCATACAGATGAACATGTATTAATCAGATGCTATGATTTAGAACAGAGATTGGAGAGTAATAATTTTTAAAGGCCAGAATATAGTCTGAACTATACCCTATTTGAAAAAAAAAAAGCTGCAATTCTCTCGATACCCCCACTCTTTTTTTTTTTTTTTTTTTTGGCCAGTCCTGGGGCTTAGACTCTGGGCCTGAGCACTGTCCCTGGCTTCTTTTTGCTCAAGGCTAGCACTCTGCCACTTGAGCCACAGCGCCACTTCTGGCCATTTTCTGTATATGTGGTGCTGGGGAATCGAACCCAGGGCCTCATGTATATGAGGCAGGCTCTCTTGCCACTAGGCCATATTCCCAGCCCTCGATACCCCCACTCTTGGTAATGATTGCATAAGTAGGCCCAAAGGCTCAGCATTACCTCCCTCAATGTACAAGTTGAAATGTTGTGAACCAGAATTCTTTCAGATTTCAAATATTTTGGGGCAGGATATCACTATACAGCCAAGACTGGCCTCTAACTAATGATCTAGTTTAGGCCTACCAAGTGCTAGGAATACAAGTATGTATCACAATTTGTAACCTCCTTGTACAACTATTTGAAAAAATATGTGTGTGTATATATCTTATATTTATTTATTTTCTTAAAGTGAGAGCTACCACACCCAGCTTAATTGCAGATTTTTTTCAGATTTTGGAATATTTGCCTTGTAAACATGTTCCAGGCATCTTAGATGTGGGACCTAAACTAACCACAGAATTTAATTATGTTTTATATAGTTATATAAACATGTCCTGAAGATAATTTCACACAGTACTTGTTTAGTAATATAAGTGCATGAAAAAAGTTTCATGGTATGGAATTACCTGCTTTTAAGATTATGTTGGGATTTTAGAGTAGGATTTCAGGTTTTCAGGTTAGGATATGCAACTTTTACTAGATGGGCATCTGAGAAGCCAGTATATCAAATCATGTTTGCTAAATGAACCACAGTTTAGGTTATCACCTATTTAGCATGATGTCCCTAAACATAAGAACTCATAACTGGAACACAAAGCCACCATGTGTGTCTTTAGAGCACACTGACATATTTGAGGAACTGCAAGTGCTTTCTAAATGCGTGGGCCACTGAGACTTCAGTCTGACCTGGACACTTTTATCTGTTCCTTAGCTCATCAAACGGATGATTGATGAGACATCCAGTGGGGGTGTCACAGGCAATGATGTCATCATGCACTTTACACTCAATTCTTTGCCCTTTGGAGGAGTAGGTAAGTATTCACTTTCTCCTGATTGTAGAAAGCCTTTTGCAAGTTATTTGTGTAGGCTGTTGTGTAGCTAGCTGATGCTGATTCTACAGGTCCCCATGTGACTGTCGTCTTCCAAAGGCCCTTCCAGCAGGTGGCTGTTTACCTAATTCCTTGCCAACCCCCATCTTTGGTTGTATCTGTTGTCATCTTCTTTGGCCTTTGAGTGATTACTTGTTTTACTTCATTAGTTTTCTTATTCATTGTCTTCATAGATTTAGATTTGGGGGCTAAAACACAGGCTTCAAGGTCTATGTATCAATGAGGGGCTGGGAATATGGCCTATGGTGAAGTGCTTGCCTCGAATACATGAAGCCCTGGGTTCGACTCCTCAGCCCCACATATATAGAAAAAGCCAGAAGTAGCGCTGTGGCTCAAGTGGTGGAGTGCTAGCCTTGAGCAAAAAGAAGCCAGGGACTGTACTCAGGCCCTGAGTTCAAGCCGCAGGACTGGCAAAAAAACAAAACAACAAAAAGTATCCATGGAAGAAAGGTTTAGAATGAGAAGGAACAGACAGCAGTGAGAGTGAGGTTTTTTTTGTTTGTTTGTTTTCTTTTCTTTTTGCCAGTCCTGGGGCTTGAACTTAGGGCCTGGGTACTGTCCCTGAGCTTCTTTTGCTCAAGGCTAGCACTCTTACCACTTGAGCCACAGCACCTCTTCTGGCTTTTTCTGTTTATGTGGTACTGAGGAATTGAACCAGGGCTTCGTACATGCTGGGCAAACACTCTACCACTAAGCCACATTCCCAGCCCAAGCTTTTCTTTTTGAATTCAGTATTTCTTCCAGATGAACTTGAGAAATCCCCAAAGACTTTGATGAAAATTTCTTTACATCTAGTAAATTATTGTAGAAAGAACATACATTTTTGAAATATGGACTCTTTAAGAAGAACAAGTTCTGTCTTCTCATTTATGTGCTATTTTATATCTGCGCATAAAACTTGATAGTTTCCTTCCTGTCTGTTCTTTGCCTTATATTTTCACTTTATTTTAAAGTACTGTTTAAGCAGTTGGCACACTTATTTTCCCAGTTCCCTCCTATGTTGCTCATACCTTTGGCTAGCCCTTCCTCTGCCCTCCTATACAATCAGGGTTTCTCAGGGTTCTATTACAGGTCTTTTCTTGAACCAGCCTTGCTTCCTGAATGACCCCTCCTCCCTCAGCTTCAGCTGCCACTGAAACACTGGGGATTGATTCACCTGCAGCCCAGCCCCAGTTAACTTCAGCCTGTCCTGCAGTCACCCTGCCTTCCAGCACTGTGGTTCCCCCTGCCCACCACATGCTTCTTTCTCCCTTTTGCACCTGCCAATTTGTGGTCACCTAGTGAGTTGCAGAAGCAAAAGTCACAGAGCACAGCCTCCTAAAAGGCAGTCCCTTCACTTGCTTATTCTCAGCTATGGACTTGGAGTACTAGTGGATGAGTGGCGCCATGTATTAATAAAGTCACATGTAACATTTAGACTGATCCTAGTTCACATTCTATCTTCCTCTTTACCAGCCATGTGACCCTGGGCAGATTAACTGACTTTCAACTCCTTTTCTTCTCTGGCTGGAAACTGAGCCGGGAACACCCAGTACAGCAGGGTGGTTGTGAGGGCCACCATAGACATCCATTTAAACTCCCTGGCATACGGGGCACCACAACCTTAGAAGGGCTGCAGATCATTGCTGTGCTCCTGGACAACATCCTGGTGGAACGAGAGGACAAAGCTGGGAAAGATTCCCTGAAAAGAGACACTTGGCTGGCACAAAAGCGGGATGGGGTCGCCCTGTAGCCATTGTTCATCCACAGTGAATCTGTTTTGTCTGTTCCTTTATTGCAGGTTCTAGTGGGATGGGAGCATATCACGGAAAACATACTTTTGACACCTTTTCTCATCATCGCCCCTGTTTATTAAAAAGCTTAAAGAGAGAAAGTGCTAACAAGCTCAGATATCCACCCAACAGTCAGTCAAAGGTGGACTGGGCAAAATTCTTCCTGCTGAAACAGTTTAACAAAGGGAAAATAGGGCTCCTATTGCTCACAGTCCTGGGTGTGGTGACAGCTGTGCTTGTCAAGGTGAGTCCCCTTTTCCTCTCAGAGTGCCGGTCTTCTGGTTGTTCTATTTTGAGAGTGCCTCTGGTTTCATAAATTACTCTACCAAGTCTCTGCATTAAGTTCTAAACTCTCAGACAGGATTGGTGACAGTCTGGCCAACTACCTGTTTTGGCCTACAACCATACCCTCTTGATTATTTACTGCTTTCAGAACCTGCTTGCAGAATCCTGTGCTGTCTAACCCTCCAATCTTTTTGGTATTTGTCTTTCCTGTTCCACTTTGGTTTGTTCTTAAATGTGCATGAAACTAGAATATCACAGGGACGGTGGCAAAAATTCTGTGGTAGGTGACAGTGGTGCTAAAGCAGATTTGATGAGTTATTTTATTAGCATGAGTGTTTTTCCTCCTAAGTTGACTGCAGATAAAGATTGCCTTTGGTGATTGGTTATCTTATGTGTGGGTTTGTAAAGAGGTCTTTTGTGTTAGCTGCCTTCTCCAGGTGGTTTGTGCATCCCTGGGGTGTGAGTGAGCAAATTTGTGACAATGCAAATCAAGATGGCATGGGAAGCAGCAGTTCTGTCCTTGAGAGCTCAGCCAGCCAGCTGAGGAGATGTTTTGAAAATACTAACCAGGACAGTGAAGACTGGCCATGCAAGAGAAGCAAAAGACAAACGTTTAATGGAACTAGCTGTGTGTATCTCTCTCTCTGTATTTTAATTGGGAAGGGAGTTGGCTCATCTAAGTGACACAGTTCTAATGGGACTGGAGATAACAGTTGAATTTGCAATCCTTTGGGTTTTCTCAGAAATATCAAGCTGTGCTGAAGAGAAAGGCCCTGTTGATTTGTCTGGTAGTTTACAGACTGTGTTGGCCCAGTGAACTGTGATGAACAGATTTCAAACCCCTGCTCTGTCTGTTAAGAGTAAGGTAGGAATTCCTTTGTTTTCATTCTCCATGAAAAAATGGGCCAGGTTGGGTTATGTTTTGTTTTAGTTGTTTATTTTCTACAGCTGGAGGCTTAAGGATTTTGAAAAAAAAAAAGTTGTTTTGTTGTTGTTGTTTTTTTGTTTGTTTGTTTGCCAGTCCTGGGGCTTAGACTTGGCCTGAGCACTGTCCTGGCTTTTTGCTCAAGGCTAGCACACTGCCACTTGAGCCACAGCGCCACTTCTGGCCGTTTCTACGTATGTGGTGCTGAGGAATCGAACCCAGGGCTTCATGTATACGAGGCAAGCACTCTTGCCACTCGGCCATATTCCCAGCCCCATTAAAAAAAAAAAAAAAAGTTTAACTTATCTGTTTCTACACATTTTGAACTTGGTCTAGAGTCCAAGTTTTAAAAATCAGCTTGTCGACAAGGTGTGGGTTCTGGTTCTGAATGATATAGTAAGAGAAATACATAGGGTAACAGCCAGGCTGGGTCTAGGTAACGTCTACATCATCATTTCTAGTAAAGAAGAACCACTGCGAGCCTCGTTCTTCCCTAGCCACTCAGTTCTCCTGAAGGAAGAGCCACAATCTGTAGTCACCACTTAGACACTGAGCTTTTCAGTTCATAACTTGAAAATAATTTTAAAATCTCTGTGTTGTTTTGATCTCTAGAAGTTTGACTTTGGAATTCATGATGGCAGTTGTAGTGAATCAAGGTCTAGTGTGCAATGTAAGAGCTTTCTACCCTCATTTCTCCATGTTCCTAAGGGCTGGAGATGTAGTCAGAGTTAGACTTGAGTCAGTCTGTAGTTATTCATCTGCTGGAGACATGTTATCTACTTTTTCTTGGTTTATTGGTAGAGAAGTCCTCAGCCCCCAAAACAATACAGAGGACTAAGCTGAATCTGTACATCAAAGATTTGCCTGTCCCAAGAAGACCTACCCAGTAGTTCAGTAGGCCAAGCAAGTTTGAGTTCCGTAAAGGGTTTGGCAAACAGATCCTCCTCTGTTGGGTTCTAGAGAAGGAGCAATATATAAACGCCCTTCGCGCTGGGTGCTGGTGGCTCATGCCTGTAATTCTAGCTACTCAGGAGGCTGAGAGCTGATGATTGTGATTCAAAGCCAGCCTGGGCAGGAAGGTCAGTGAGACTCATCTCCAATTAACCACCAGAAAAGTGAAAGTAGCACTGTGAGTGGTGGAGTGCTAGCCTTGAGCTGAAAAGCTCAGGGACAGCACCCAGGCCCAGAGTTCAAGTCCAGTGACCGATAAAAAATAAAATAAAATAAAAATAAAAAGCCTTTAGCTGGAAACAAGAACATGTGGGCTTGATTCTTAACTTGGTTATTGACTTAAGACCAGGCAGCCTTTTCTAAGCTCTCTTGGCCTTTGCTACAGAGTGGCAGAGTCAGGTGTTTCCCAAGTCACATTCATCTCCTCCTCTTGATTCTAAGTGTGACAAGCTGATATATTTGTGGTTCATATGTTTTTTATTCAGTGTAGGAACAGGTGAAGATGGTTTTCTTTGGCACCTTTTTGCTTCTCTTTTCTCTGACCTTTAAATCCTCATTTTGTCAATCATCTTTTACTTTAAGCAATCAACTCTGAAGCTAGATTATTTACTTGTCTTTTTTGGGGTATATCTTGTATTTTTTTAATTGAGATGTAGTAAGTATGCATATTTATGGAGTACTCTTGTACAGAAGATGTAATGATGAGATCAGGGTATCACTCCACACACTAACTACTTTGTGTTGTAAACATTCTTAGTTCTCCCTATTGGCTGTTTCGAAATACACAGTTATTGGTGTCAACTGTAGTTTGAGATCTTTATTGTAATTATTTTATGGAATAGCTTTTCTGCACTTAATAGCTTACTGGTTTTGTTAATAGTATGAAATGTTTGGATTTTATTCTATTTTCTTTATTGAATCAGAATAGATTTGGAACAGAAAGCCCACAAAGTTCAAATAAAGCTTTTAAGCTACAGAACGCAGGCTAGTGCAATGGTCTAGGTTTTAAAAGGTGGAGAAACCAAGTTTGCTGCTCAGTGCCTTAGGTCCTTTGATGCTGAAATACAGCATTTGCACCTTGAGGTTGTGGCAGTGCTTCTTCTACTTCAGGAGGATGCTATTCTCATTATTGCATCTGCATTGTAGAGACAGGTCTTCAAATTTCAGGCAGAGACTTACCTACTTACAGTATCAGGATAATAATTGTTTATTTTCAGCTCCTATCTCTACTCTGTTATCTCTTGGTTTTGGACATAATACAATACTGATAAGCTTACCTTGTTATTGTAATTGCCGAGAAGGTATAATCCTTTATCTTCAACTGAAACCACATTAAGACTTAGGGTACAGGGTCCTTTTTAGACAATGTATTTAGAGTCTCTTGAGGCATGAACTATTTATTAGGACCCCAGTACTAAACTCATGTTCTAAGGCTGATTGTGAGTAGGTTGCATTTTTGTTTGTTTGTTTGTTTTGCTTATTCGGTATTGGTTTTAGCAGTACTAGAATTTGAACTCAGAGCCTGCTAGGCAGGTATTCCACCATGCCCCTTTTAAACCAGCAGAATAACATGAATCCCTTTCTCCTCTCTCCAGGCGATATACTACTGAAGAATGATCCTGTTCAACATTCTAGTTGTTTCTACTGAATTATGCCTGTACTAAATGGTTATTGAACCAATCATTTTCAAATCCTACCAAATCCAGAAAATATGCCGATGCACTGTAATCGAACCTGTCATTGCCACTCACCATTAATATAGCCTGTCATTTCAGCCAAATCTTAACGTTCCCTAATAGTGAGGGTATTCAGAGAAGCTGAAGAAGAAGGTAAGAAAGTGTTAGGCTAAATTTAAACCATTGGGAGATAGATGTAAGGGAGGCTGAGAACCCTCTCAGTGACTTCTTTACTCTAACTCATAGGACATTGGCCCCTTCCCTTACTGCCACCATTGTTTGGTGAAGCTTCTAGAGTCAACACTTTCCAGAGCAACCATTGGTCCTCTTTAGTCCAGAGAGGTGAAATTACATCTTCCCAGCTCTCTTTGAGGTTTGAGGAAGTCGGGCGGGAGGTCACGAGGGTTGCCCCTCATTCGTTAGACTTAGAAACTTGACCTCTAGGAGTCATTCATATTGTGACAGTATGTCACGGCCATCCACAAATACTTCTTGTGACCAGTACCACTCAGGACATCTTGTAAATCCTAGGGCTTCCTAAATCCTTATATATGTCCTGTCATTCATTTGGTGCTTGTTCAGAATTCTACATGTTATAAAACTTAACTGCCATTTTTAATACTATAATAAAAGTATAAAAACAGTGCTGTACACAGTGATACTCACATAGTTCTCGCTACTGTAGAGGCTGAGGCCCTAGGATTGTTTGAGCCCAGGAGTTTAAGGCCGGCCTGGGAACCATAGCAAGACCCTATTCCTGCCCTACCCCCCCCCCCAAAAAAAAAAACCCTCTCAGGACACTAAAGTTGCAAGTAAGTAGATCTTCAAGTTTCTTATTTTTGTAGCACAATGCAGATTTCTGTAGCTCCAACTTCAGAGAGATCTTTTTCTGAATAAATTCAGCCCTCAGGACTTAAAGAGACAGGGAGGGGGACCGTTTCCTTTTGCAGGAATAAAAGCCTTGGATATTAGGACTTTGAGTCTTGAGAACCTAGTGGGGAAGAGATGGTGGCTCATTCAGAGAAGTTTGAAGAATATTGTGTAAGCCAGTTGGCCATATTGAAGGAGTTGGGGATGGTGAGGGAATCTTCTGACCAAGTGAGAAATTCTTATCAGAGTTTTATATGGCCAAGACCTTTAGATCCACCAAATGGACAAGTGCCAAAGGAAGCCAGTTGGGACTCATATCCTCTTAGGGCAGTGCTGAGCTGGGCTGACCTTAAAGCTCCTGGATGCAGACTTCATTGCCCTGCAGACTCAGAAAGACTGGGCCTACTCAAGAGAATGTAATTTGCTTTATTGCATATATGATCAACTTTGTTGAATAATTTGTTACAATCAGGCTGTCTGAATTATGTTATGTCTTTATCATAGTATATATAATGTCAAGAATTAATCATTGGCCTATGTTAGCAACAGTTGCTTCAACTGGAATATTTAATCACAAAGTATCTTACACAGACTTTCCAAATGAAATTTTTATTTCATATACTAAATTGCACATAATTTCTAGGGATGTTAAATTATTGTCTTGTCTACTAATATATGCTACATTTGAAATAAATACATCATATTTCATTAATTTGGTGTGGCTTTTAATAACATTCTTAGTTCATGAAACCTCAGCCATGTGTTGTTGGAGACAATTCTTTGATCATAATTTTTCTCCAACTACAAACTCATATTTTGCTTTTATCTACCAAAGGTGGTATTTATTAGATCTTTATTATGCCTTCTCATTTTAAATTCTTAGCCAAGAACATTTTTGCAGACATTATGTTCTGGTGTGTGTCTGTCTGTCTGTCTTTGTGTCTATGTCTGTGTGTGACCTTGGCTAGTCTGATTGACCATTGAGCCTAGAGATGTTCACTAGTCCCAGGCCTCAAGAAAATGCAACCAAGAATATGGATCAGTGCTGACTTCATGTTTAAGCTGTGTGGCAAAACAAGCCGGATTTGGCTGTCCTGGTTTATATATCACATATTGCTGTTCTAAGAAAATGATCCCCAGGTTCTATAATATTTGAAGATGCTGGTGAATTGGAAGAACTAGGAAAGGGAAAGAAGGCCCATAGTCAGCCCCTGTCCTGGCAAAGGTCTCGCAGCACTTGTGGCTGGCAGGACCCATTGGCCCCCTCTCAGAACTCCATGGAGGCTTTAGAACAAAAGAACAGGCAGGCTGATCATGCCAAGGAAATATGCGGTTTATCATGTAAGAGTGGTTTTTCAGTTTCATTTTATTTGAACTCTTCCCTTGGAAGCCATTTATATTCATTTGTTTTGCGCCATTCCTGAGGCTTGAACTCAGGGCCTAGGTGCCATCCTTGAGCTTTTTTACTCAAGGGTAGTGCCCTACCACTTGAACCACACCTTTACTTTTTTTTTTTTCTGGTGGTTATTGGAGTAAGAGTCTTTCCTACCCAACCTGGCTTCACACCACAATCCTCAGATCATAGCCATTTACATTTTTTCTTTGGTCAGCCATGGAGCTTGAACTCAGGGCCACTTCCAGTTAATTGGGGATAAGAGTCTCAGGGAGGGCTGGGGATATGGCCTAGTGGCAAGAGTGCCTGCCTCATATACATGAGGCCCTGGGTTCGATTCCCCAGCACCACATATACAGAAAACGGCCAGAAGTGGCGCTGTGGCTCAAGTGGCAGAGTGCTAGCCTTGAGCAAAAAGAAGCCAGGGACAGTGCTCAGGCCCTGAGTCCAAGCCCCAGGACTGGCCAAAAAAAAAAAAAAGAGTCTCAGGGACTTTTCTGCTGGGGCTGGCTTTGAACTGAGTTTCTCAGATTTCAGCCTCCTGAGTAGCTAGGATTACAGGCATGAGCCATCAGCACCCAGCTTGTTTACATTCTTGTTCTTGCCAGTCCTGGGGCTTGGACTCAGAGCCTGAGCACTGTCTCTGGCTTCTTTTTGCTCAAGGCTAGCACTCTGCCAATTTGAGCCACAGCGCCCCTTCTGGCCTTTCTATGTATGTGGTGCTGAGGAATCGAACACGGGGCTTTTTATGTATACAAGGTGAGCACTTTACCACTAGGCCATATTGACAGCTAGCTTTAGGATTCTTGCTCTTCCAGGTGGTTGGTGTCTCCTAAAGAGCAATCAAGGTCAAAAAAGGAAAATCCAATTAGGCCACAACAACTGTTAGCCCATACAAGGTACAATGTGAACATTTGTTTGTTTCTCATTTTAAATTCTTAGCCAAGAACATTTTTTGTAGACTTTATATTTGGGTGGGTGGGGGGTGGTGTGGCCATGAGCCCAGAGATATTCCTAATTACTCCTAAAGAACAATTAAGGTCAGAAAAGGAAAAGCCAGTTGGGTCACAACAACTTGCACACACAAGGCACAGGTGAAGATTTTGATTGTTCAATACTATGATTTGAACTTGGGCCTTGCTGGACAGATGCACTACCACTTGAGCCACAATCCAGCCCTTTTTGCAATAGTTGTTTTTTGAATAAGGTCTCACATTTTCTGGCCAGCCTGGACTGTGATCCTCCTATTTAGGTTTCCTACACATCTGGGATGATGGAGAGGTTAACCCCCTGCTGTTGCCAGGCAGCCCAGTGCCGCTCTCCTGGCAATGGGTGTGTCTGCCTCCTACCAACTTGTACTGGAGGATAATAAACTTGTAAGCCACAGTGGAGAAGTTGAGGCCAAGTCTGCCTTGACTCCTGCCATGCCTAGCTACCAATACAAACTTACCCAGGGGAGCTTGTAGATGCCTGTTAACATAGGAGGAATTCTAGGTGGACCTGTAAAATCCAGAAGTCATCACCATCCACCACCATCACAAACCTAGATGACAGGGTCCCCTAGAACTTCCCCATGGGCATATGGAAGCAAGTGCCTGTCACAGAGCAGACATGGATATTACAAATACAGAAGTCAGCAATCTCCAGCCCTGGCACATCTCCAGGAAGTACTTTGCTCTGCCTTATCCAGGGTGCCATGTGCTGAGTGCAGTGCTTAAGAGTGTCTTGAGAAATATCACCATTAGTGAAGCTCATGACCACACCGACAACTTGCCAAGGTGTTTCCTGATTGATCCATCAGGCAGAACAGCTGGGGTTGGAGGGACTGGGAAGATCTGAGAAGCAGCAAGGGTACCTTGTGGGCCATTGACAGGTGATATGTCCTGGGAGGGCTTCCCCAAAGAGACAAGGTAAAGTGAAAGGAGGGGCCTGTCTGGAAGAGGTGAAGCAAATAGTGTAAGTCTACGTGGCAGGCCTCTAGCCTTCATAAAGCCCATCCACAGTCTGCCCGCTCTACTCTTCTACAACTGGCCAGTTCTGCTGTCAGTTTCTAGGAAGCCCAGAATGTATCTTAAACTGAATTTGATCTACAGATATAGCTTACTACTAAGATAAAATGAGGCATGTTCCTGTCTGAGCCTGTCCTTGTGATGACATAATGAGGTGTCGAATATATCTTTTAGTTGTGACTAAATGTTCACATTAAGTGCTTAGTTAATCATTTCCAGTTTAGGCTTCTAAAGTTTTAGTGAACTGCTCTAGTCTGGGATAATGACAGGGAGGTTATGGAGCTATAATTGGAAGAGCTTGGACATATTTATGTGTGTGGTTGGTACTCAGACCCATACTGTGAGAGTAGGGGCCCTGTGTGTTGAAACTGGGACCACCACTTCATCACAAGGACATTTGGTATAACCATAGAAGTGCTTGTCAGCCTGGGGTGGAGATTTAAATAGGGAAAGTAGCTGCCACAGCTGGTTAAGCCAGGCTTATCTCCCTTTACCAACAGCTAGAAGCCAAGACAAGGTCTTCTGTCCTGGGCGTACATTAATGGATGAGAACATATTTTGAGACTGGTGGGCTGTTCAGATCTTATATCTTGCCCTTGCAATTGGGGGATGGTGATGGGACTCTCTCATTGGACAATGTAAATACATGTGGCTGCCTCCCAAGGCCAAGGATGTAAAATACTAGATGTAGGGCATGGTGCATGCATACCTGGTAAAACACTAGCTGTCTTCCTAATGTTTTGCATTTCATTTTGTGAAGATGGGAGGAAAAACAGCCTGAACTTGCACAATTTCCTGCCACATGAGGCATACAGAGCAGCCCAGAACAATGTAACTGCAGACTATGCACTTAGACTAGTCAATTACAGTGTTCCGAGCAGATGCTCAGGTGGCACCCAGCTTATGCCCCAGATTACTCTTCCCAAATCCTGATTTACTGTGAGTGCTTCTGGCTCAGCATTCGCTCTGCCTCTATCAGGTATGTTGTGTATCTGGTAACCAGGGGCTGTCAGCTTGCCTCCACTGCAGCCAGCTTCCAGTGCAGCCAGCAGTAAAGAAAACACTGGCAGCAGCCACCAGGAAGGCCAGCATATCTACCCAGGGACCTGTTGGAGACATATGACAGGTGACTACCCCAAGCCTCTCCGCTCTTCCTCACATCATATACCCAGGCTTTCCATTCCATCTTCAAAGGTCAGCCTGGTTCCCAGAGGGAGGCCAGTGACAGCACATGATGTTCTGCAGAGGGGAGCAGTGAGGATGGAGATTCTAGGATGTTTACACCACAAACTAGGCTGAGTGCTCCTAACTCCTTTTCTTCCCAAGAAGGCAGTCATTTGTCTGTGCTTCCCTGTACTTCTCACCACCCAGACATCACTCCGTGAATTAAGAAGTGCAGGTAGAACTGGTGACAACTGAGAAACAACTGTCTTCACATGGTACATTCATTTCTGGTAGCTGTTGTAACAATGACTGCAAACTTAACACAGACTTATTTTACAGTTCAGGCCTCCCTGTGTTAAAATCATAAGTTGGCTTCTTCTAAAGGTCTTTAACTGGACTGGGAATGTGGCTTAGTGGTAGAGTGCTCGCCTGGCAAGCATGAAGCCCTGGGTTTGATTCCTCGGCACCACATAAACAGAAAAGGCCAAAAGTGGTGCTATGGCTCAAGAGGTTGAGTGCTAGCCTTGAGCAAAAAAAAAAAGCCAGGGACAGTGCTCAGGCCCTGAATCCAAGCCCCAGGACTGGAAATAAATAAATAGATGATATCTAGATAGATAGATAATGTCTTTAACTAAAAATCCATTTCAACCTTTGTCAGCTTCTAAAAGCTGCCTGCATTCCTTAGCTCATGGTCCCATCACTCTAGCTTCTGCTTTCATCTTCACATCTCCTTTGACCCTGACTTTTTTGCCTCCCACTTATAAAATCCCTTTTGTTTACAGTGGGCCCAGCAGGATAATCCAAGAAAATCTCCCTATTTCAAAATGCTTAACTTCAGTCCTGTGTGCCATAGAATTGGCCCACTGGTTCTGCAGGTCAGGCCACAAACATCTTTCCAGGCAACGAAAGTGTTACCTTACTCCATGAGACAGGAGCCCTCACTTATGACTCTCCGATGAAAACTGCTCTTCAGGAAGTCCTGACTCTGTGCTTTACTTGGCTAAGCTTTTTCTCTCAACTCAGTCCCCAGTCTGGTGACCTATGAAACTACAGACAGAGCTCATGGTCACTGGCACTGTTGTCAGTAGGTACTTGGTTATTTTCATTTTTTTCCTATGAAAGATAGAGAGTATCATTTTTATGTTAGTTTACAAATTAATAGTTTTCACTGGGATATTTTCATACATTTATATATTTGGATTATATGCCCCATTTCCCTCTTATCCTCCCTCCCATCTTCCCTTGGACCCATTTCCTTCCCCAAATGTTCCCTTTCTACCTTTATGGGTATCTTTTTTTCTAGATTCCACATATGACAGCAAACAAATAATATTTCTTTCTGAGTCTGGCTTATTTCATTTATTATGATGATCTCCAGTTCTATCCACTTTCTTAGAAATGGCATGATTTCATCCTCTTTATTGCTGAATAATACTTGGTTGGATATACCACTTTTTGTTATTCATTCCTCCATAAGGGGCACCTAGAGTGTGACTATATCTTGGCTATTGAGAACAGCCTCAAAAAAAAAAAGAATGAATTCAAAGAATTCATTCACATGAATTCACATGAACCATATTCTCTGACCAGGCAGAAATACCAGAAAGAAGACCCCAAGTATTTAGAAATTAAACAACATTGGGGATTCGGCTTGGCCTTGAGGGGGGAAGGGCGATGGGAGCGGTCCCGGGGCGCTGCCCTTCCCCCAGCCCTGGGGCAGTGCAGAGGGTGGCCCCTTCCACCTTCCGCCTTCAACCAGAAGAGAAGCAAAGCAGCCCCCGCCTCTGGGCTCAGCCACGTGTGTAATGGCAGAGACTCGGTCCTTGGGGGGCTGTGGTCTCCGCCCATAGAGGAAGTTCTGTGACATCAGCTGATGGACCGTCCATCAGCCAATCGCCTCTGGGGGTATAAACTGTTAGCCCCTCCCTTGAATAAACCAGAATGCCCCTGAGGCTTCTCCAGGGACCCCACGCACCTGTGTCTTCCTTGGTGGGTTTGGGGCACCCTGCGACCACACGCTACCAAGGCTACCTGTGGCCATCGCTCCCACATGAGAGCGATAAAGGACCACACAGGAAGGGGCAGAAAAGCCCAGGACCCCCAAGCGGAGGGGAAGTAGAACAAGCCCGGCAAAACAATACTCTGAAGCCCATGGGTCAAAGAATAAATCACAAGGGAAATTTTAAAACACTTTGAACATAATACAAAGAAAAAAGATGGCAAAATTTATTAAATGCAGCTAAAGCAGTGCTTAGAGGGACATGTATAGCATTAAATGTCAGAAAAGAAGAACGGTCTCAATCAGTAACCAATTCCACACTAAGAAACTAACAAGGAGGACAAACTATATCCAGATAAGGCAGAAAAATGGGAACAATAATAAATTATAGTGACCAGTTAGAATGGCCTATACTCTGAACTCAGGCAACAACAAATGCTGGAGGGGGTGCAGGGAAAGAGGAACCCTTCTCCATTGTTGGTGGGAGTGCAAATTAGTACAACCACTTTGGAGAGCAGTATGGAGGTTTCTCAAAAAGCTCAATATAGGGGCTGGGAATATGGCCTAGTGGCAAGAGCTCTTGCCTCCTACACATGAAGCTCTGGGTTCGATTCCCCAGCACCACATATATGGAAAACGGCCAGAAGGGGCACTGTGGCTCAGGTGGCAGAGTGCTAGCCTTGAGCGGGAAGAAGCCAGGGACGGTGCTCAGGCCCTGAATCCAAGGCCCAGGACTGGCCAAAAAAAAAAAAAAAAGCTCAATATAAACCCAGATGCCCCTCAGTAGAAGAATGGATCAGGAGAATGTGGTACATATACACAATGGAATTTTATGCCTCTATCAGAAAGAATGACATTGCCCCATTTGTAAGGAAATGGAAGGACTTGGAAAAAATTATACTAAGTGAAGTGAGCCAGACCCAAAGAAACATGGACTCTATGGTCTCCCTTATTGGGAATAATTAGTACAGGTTTAGGCAAGTCATAGCAGAGCATCACAAGAGCCCAATAGCTATACCCTTATGAACACATAAGATGATGCTAAGTGAAATGAACTCCATGTTATGGAAACGATTGTTATATCACAGTTGTAACTACTTTCAACATCCCATCTGTATCTGTAGCTTCTATTATTGATGATGTTCTTGTATCACCTTCCTGTGGTTGTACCTACACTATCTCTGTAATCTTATCTGAGTATATTGGAAACCATGTATACTGGTATTAGAAGTAGGAAATTGAAAGGGAATACCAAAATTGAGAGACACAGGGTAAAAAAAGACAAACAATTACAAAAGCAATACTTGCAAAACTGTTTGGTGTAAGTGAACTGAACACCTCGGGGGGGGGGGGGGGGGAGGGAAAAAGGGAGGAGGGAGGGGGGTATGAGGGGCAAGGTAACAAACAGTACAAGAAATGTATCCAATGCCTAACGTATGAAACTGTAACCTCTCTGTACATCAGTTTGATAATAAAAAATTTGAAGAAAAAAAAAAAAAAGCTCAATATAGACCTACCCTATGACCCAGCCCATTCCACTTCTAGGCATCTATCCTGAACAGCAGGTCCCAAGATACCAAAAAGACATTTGTACTTCCATGTTTATTGCTGCACAATTCACAATAGCCAAAATATGGAAACAACCCAGATGCCCCTCCACAGATGAATGGATCCAAAAAATATGGTACCTATACACAGTGGAATACTACATAGCGATTAGGAATGGTGAAATATTGTTACTCACAGGGAAATGGTCAGAACTTGAACAAATAATGTTGAGCGAGACAAGCCTAGTGTTGTGCCAAGTCGCAAAACGACCACCAAGAAGGCCACCGAGACTCAGACCTTCCGAAATGCAATAGCAAGACAAGACTTTATTCAAGCGGGGCTGCGGCCCGGGCTTGTCCTACCCACTGACACAGCAGAGGTTAGGAGGCAGCCCCCAGCTGCGATTACACAGAGCTTATAAAGGCAAAAGACAAAGTTACAGCAAATCAGGTGTTTAAGCAAGCAAGATAACGAGTACAAATTTGATTGGCTCAGGGCTTGAGGCATTCTGGGGGCAGTCAGAGTTAAGCATTACCAGTCGTTAGAGTTCTCGACCGGCTGGGCCCTAATAAGCTTGTCCTGGGTTTGCTCACAGGGCCTGTTTATCTCAGGTTTACGTGGTAAAGTGGGGTTCGCGTAGTAAAGTGGGGCCTGACTTCAAAGTCTGGCTCTTCATTTCCCCCTTCATTCCCCGCTTCTGATAGGTAACTCGAGAACCAATTGTGGTTCTCCTTGCTTAGTTTGATTCTGACTGAGAATCGGTAGGGATTGGTATTGTACCCGCAATACCATAAAAACTCATAACAAATGTGACAGATAAGCATAGTTTTACACCAAAGGCCCCAATTTTGACCCTATTTATATTATAGCCAACTTGATTACATACCAACTTTACCATTTGTTACATACTCACTTTAGGGATTGTCTTTCTCACTTTTAACATGCCAAAACCTTTTAATCTAAAGGAAACATTTTTGTTTTCTCTAAAGTCTTTCCTTATATAGTTTTATAATCTGTGTCTTATAAAATTTACACATATCCCCACTCACACCATCTTTTACTTCCTCACACTATCAGTGACTTACTGCAACATTCTGTGACAATTTACTTTTTAAATCCCTTTCTTATCCAGAGGAAATCCTTTCTCCATCCCTTTCTCCAAGGCTTTCTATACTAACCTTCCTCTTTACATTTCCTGGGGCTTCTTTGCTGCTAGAGTTTTAAACTGTCTACATTTTCCGGTTTATCTCAACTATATCAAGGCAATTTACTGTGACTCCACGCACAGGCTGCTCCTAAGAAGCCAGACCAGAGTCAACTATCATAAGCCAACTATTCTACAGTGGAATTTTCCAGTTTCCAGTTCCTCCAAGTGCCTAAGGTTGGCCAGTGGCATCTGTAAGATTCACCCCCAGGAGGGCTCCATGAAGATGCCCCCAGCAGTTTAAATCTCTGTCCAGTTACCTTGGTACCTGGCACTCCTGATGACAGTTACCTCCCTCTCTTCTGAGGTCACACCCTAATCCATCTGGACACATTTAATACTCTTGGACACACCTCCCACCCCAGGTATTGCCTGGAAGTGACTCTCCAGCCTGTCATACATGCTTTGAATTTAGCAGCAGGCCAGTCTGCTTGAAAATTTCTTACAATATCCAACTTTCTTAATAGAGCTAGTTAGCAGATCCAAAGCACTTTCCAGCAGAAACCAGCTGCATATGATAAGAGTCTGATCTGAAGATGTAGATTCTTCCAGATGACTGTTAGACTCTCTCCTTGATCCTCACTCAAATGCAATGGGCAGGGGCCGTGGTGTCAGGCAGCAGTGGCTCCCAGTGGTTCCAGTAGAATGTCACACCTTCTGGGTTACCTGCAACTTTCACCATAGACTGGTTAGAGAAGCTTAACCTAAGTTACCCTAAAGCCTAACTTTAGTCAAATTTCCTAGTATTTTCCTGATGCCTTCTTAAGCACACTAGCTTTTGCAGGCTGGCACATTACTGAAAGTCAAGACAGCTTTAGGCAATCAATGGCCCTTGGGTCATTTTGCCAGGGCAATAAATTTAAATCAGATATTTCCAATAAGGCTAGGATTTTTTTTTCTTTAACCAACATAGGTGGCTTGGCCTGTAACCATTTCTCACAGGTGCAGTCTATACTGTTACCTCTTTTTTCCATGCCTCTAGTTTATCCTGCCTCATCTTCCCAAAAACACTCTGGTCCCTTGGTCCTAAAAGGGGAGGCTGATGGGTGAAGATCATCCATCTTCTATAACTTCTTCAGGCTGACTCAGGGGCATTGACCTTACCTAGCCAGGAAGCTATAACCTTAGTCTACTTTACCAAGGGGCTGCAGGATCAGATGTCCATTAGGAGCTTTACTCCAAACTGGAAATTACATTCAACATTTTAACTTTCAACTATACAGACTTCTTTTTGGGCTACCTCAGTGTAGCCTTTTAACATTCTAGTTTGTAAAAGCTTTTTCCTGACTGGCTGGGGAACTGATCTCTGATGACTTAACAGATCTCAGTAAGAACACAATCTCAGGTCTCTTTCCTGAACAGATGTATCAGCTTAAAATTCTCACTGCCAGTCAGGGCTTTGAGTAGATGCGGGGGGTTGGGATTTTAAACTATCCTCTCATTTGACAAACTTACCCTTACTACCCACTGTCACAGATGACTGGCAAGTTCCTGCCCAGTAGACAGACATGGGCATTAGAAAGGCATGCTTACAAACTATTCTTCTAGGACTTCCCGGCTTTGATTAACTTTTGAAAGGCCAAACAAGAGTGACTCTAGGATCTGACACCATCTCTGCCATCTAAGCAGTGGCTTACTGCCTCTGGATGCTCCATCACTTTTGTCCCTGGAGGAGTGACTTTTCACTGGACTTGGACTCAGGGCCTGAATGCTGTCCGTCAGCTCTCCAGCTCAAGACTAGCACCCTACCACTTTGAGCCTCAAAGCGACTCACAACTCTGTTCCCAGCACTCTGCTGGCTGATTAGAGACAAGTCTCTCACAGGGACCTTTCTCTTCCCGGGCTGGCTTCGAACTGCAGATTTCAGATCAGTGAGTCTTACAAGAGGCCATTTTACTCCAATTAAAGCAACAAGGTGGTCCACACAGAAGTTTTTAAGCATGTTCTTACCTGGAACTTACTAAGGGCCAGTATTAGATCTTGACAAACTTGTAGGAATCACCTGTGCTTCTCTGTGGGCCTGCTGGACACTGTTACAAAAAACCTATAAAGAAGCTGGAATGGCAATTAAACATTTTGGTAGCCATAATTCTCCTTTTCTCACTTTGCAATAATTATTTAGGACAATTTTACTTCCAAATTTCTTATCTAGAAATGTATTCTTGATTTCCAAAGCCTTTTTAACACTAACACAACACTTTAGCTTTTATCTGCATTGGAAAAACTGAAGCTCACAGGCATTCTGAAACCAGGTGCCGTCCTTTGCCTATGGGCTGCTTGTTTCAAAAGAGCCTCTTTTTTTTTTCTTCAGTCCCAGTTACTGCATGGCATGAAGACCTTTGAACTCAAATGACAATTTTTCCTTAATGCAAGAATTACAATTAGAAATACTTATCCATTCAGCTTTCCAATATATTAGTGAGAAACATTGGCCCATTTTGCCATTTCTCCCTACATACATAGAGTTAATGAGAGTTTACTTCTATCCCCATTAGTTTAATATATATATATATATATATATATCCTTTTAAATCCAAATTTCTGACACTTAGTTCTGATTAAGCATTTTTTTAACTATAGTTCCTCTTTAAAACAATGCAATCATCCTTTAAAGCACTTGGTAATGCCCAAACTTGATGACCATTTGAATTTAAACAAACTTAGTTTTGCATCATACTGCAGTCTTGAACATGTTCACACTCTGGTTCTGAGCTATCTCCTTAACTTCCCTCTAGTGAGCTCGGATCAAGTCTGGAGGGCTAGATGGAGGTTCCCATGATGGAACGTTACCCATATCTCTGATCAGATGTTCAGTCCAAAAAGCTACAGAAAACAAAACAACTATAACAATACAAAAGGAGGAAAACACAGGCAAGAACAAGAACAAGAAAAAGAAAAACTGGAGATTTCCCAAGTTGGCCCACACAACCTCCTGCAAGGGTGCAGAAGGAGTGGACTCAAGTTGAAAGCGGGGCTCCAGAGGTCCCCCTTCAAGAACAAGAACAAGAAAAACTGGAGATCTCCCAAATTGGCCCACACAACCTCCTGCAAGGGTGCAGAAAGAGTGAACTCAAGTTGAAAGTGGGGCTCCAGAGGTCCCCCTTCAAAGGTGGGGAGTCTGGGGCATCCCCCAGTCTCCCCAGGATTGCCGAGTAAGCGTGTCTGCTTCGGCAACCCCTTCAAGAAATAAGCAAAAGCAAAACAGACGAACAGACACATTATAAGACAAATGAGGCCGTTTTCTTACCTTCGGAGTCTGGGGTCTCGGGGTCTCTGGGGCTATCCCGGACAAAACGCCAAATGTTGTGCCAAGTCACAAAACGACCACCAAGAAGGCCACCGAGACTCAGACCTTCCGAAATGCAATAGCAAGACAAGACTTTATTCAAGTGGGGCCATGGCCCGGGCCTTGTCCTACCCACTGACACAGTGGAGGTTAGGAGGCAGCCCCCAGCTGCGATTACACAGAGCTTATAAAGGCAAAAGACAAAGTTACAGCAATCAGGTGTTTAAGCAAGCAAGATAACGAGTACAAATTTGATTGGCTCAGGGCTCAAGGCATTCTAGGGGTGGTTAGAGTTAAGCATTCCCAGTCGTTAGAGTTCTCGACCGGCTGGGCCCTAATAAGCTTGTCCTGGGTTTGCTCACAGGGCCTGCTTATCTCAGGTTTATGTGGTAAAGTGGGGTTCGCGTAGTAAAGTGGGGCCTGACTTCAAAGTCTGGCTCTTCATTTCCCTCCTTCACTAGAACACAGAAAACAAAGGGGCATGATCTCCTGATATATGACTGTTAAGATGGAGTGACGGGGAGACAGTAGAGACCAGGTCTGTGAAACCAAAAACCTCTTGTCAAATGGTATTTCCCACAGGATTGGGTCAGCGACCCTACATTATGTAACTAAAACCAAACAACTACTCAACATATAAAGGTCAAAAATTGACCTCTCAGTGGATCACAATAGCTCAAAAGCTATGTATGTACGTTCATATAAGACTATTGTCGACATACTGTCTATTGTGGACATTACATTTAAAGACCTAGGCAAATTTTCTTTGGCGTAGGCCACGTGGCTACTGTATATGTTCTTGGTACATTGTGTATTGTATATATGTCTACCTGACCTAGGGAAGGGAAAGAAAAACACGGTGTAAGATAACACAAGAAATGTACATACTGCCCTACTATGTAACTGTACCCCTTTTGCACAACACCTTGTCAAAAAAATTTGTTTAATAAATAAGTAAATTTAAAAAATAAAATAAATAAATTATAGTGAAAACCATTGGTATATACAACAGAGATCTATGAAACCAAAAGTTAGCTTTTTTATGAGATTTGTAAAACTGAAGACAAAAACACTTACCATAATTTGACTGATAAAATGAGACCAAGAAATTAAAGTAAGACATGTCACCAAAATTAGGAATGAAAAGTATTACAAGGGAACATTACAAGTAACTTTGAAGTGCCAGACTTTGAAGTCAGGTCCCACTTTACCACGTGAACCCCACTTTACCACGTGAACCCCACTTTACCACATGAACCTGAGATAAGCAGGCCCTGTGAGCAAACCCAGGACAAGCTTATTAGGGCCCAGTTGGTCAAGAACTCTAACCACTGGGAATGCTTAACTCTAACCGCCCCCAGAGTGCCTCGAGCCCTGAGCCAATCAGATTTGTACCTGTGTCCTAATCTTGCTTAAACACCTGATTGTTGTAACTTTGTTTTTTGCCTTTATAATCCCTGTGTAATCACAGCTCGGGCTCCCTCCTAACCTCCGCTGTGTCGGTGGGTAGGACGAGGCCCGAGTTGCAGCTCGCTTAAATAAAGCCTTGCCTTGCTTTTGCAATTCGGAATGTCTGAGTCTCGGTGGTCTTCTTGGTGGTGGTCTCACGACTTGGCACAACTTTTAAATGCCCAAACTTGATGACCATTTGAATTTAAACTTGAACTTAGTTTTGCATCATACTGCAGTCTTGAACATGTTCACACTCACACATGCACACACACATACATTTTCAAAAGATCTTGAAGCACGCTGAATAAGCATCAGCCGTACATTTTAAGACAAAAACCTTTAACAAATGATTTTAGCATTCTCCAGCCTCATTTTCCAGGGCTTGATAGTTTTAGTAAAACATTTTTAGTCTTAGTAAAACATTTTAGCACACCAAACAATTTTCTGCTTAAGAAGGCTGGGTGGGGATCCCCCTAGAGTTCTTTTTTGCGGACACTCTCACTGATTGATTGTGGGCTGTCACCTATACATCTTTCCAGTGAGCTAAAGTCAAGTCCGGGGGAGTGGAAGGAATGTTTCCCATGATCCGTTTGTCAGTCAGGCACAGCGCAAGAAAGAAACACACAAAAATAATCACAGGCACAAAGACCAGACAACACTTACAGACAGACTTAGGGAGCCGCAGCTTACAGGTTCGACTGTGTCTCTCCTGCCCCTGTGAGGGGGCCGACCACACAGTCTCACTGTGTCTCTCCTGCCCCTGTGAGGGGGCAGACCACACAGTCTTGAGGCTCTCTCTCTCCCGTTCCTGTGTAGGAGCGGACCAGACAACCCCGAATATAGAGTGGACTGGATGGGCACTCATTAGAAGGGCCTCCCGGTCCAGTCCTTCAGGTTCAGGGTGGTAGTGGGAAGCCTCCGCCCCCTGTGGAGGGCTTGAGGTGTCCCCCAAGTCCTCCAGGACTGCCCATATGAGCGTGTCCACTCTGGCTGGTCCTTCACTACCTACAGGTTCAGATTCAGGCGGCTGGCCAAAACAGAAAACAAACTACAAATCACACAGACACAGACACACAGAATGAACACGCTATTTTCTTACCTTTGGAGTCTGGGGTCTCGGGGTTCTCTGGGGCCATCCCAGATGAGCCCCCAAATGTTGTGCCAAGTTGTGAGACCACCACCAAGAAGACCACCGAGACTCAGACATTCCGAATTGCAAAAGCAAGGCAAGGCTTTATTTAAGCGAGCTGCAACTCGGGCCTCGTCCTACCCACCGACACAGCGGAGGTTAGGAGGGAGCCCTGAGATGCGATTACACAGGGATTATAAAGGCAAAAAACAAAGTTACAACAATCAGGTGTTCAAGCAAGATTAGGACACAGGTACAAATCTGATTGGCTCAGGGCTCGAGGCACTCTGGGGGCGGTTAGAGTTAAGCATTCCCAGTGGTTAGAGTTCTTGACCAACTGGGCCCTAATAAGCTTGTCCTAGGTTTGCTCACAGGGCCTGCTTATCTCAGGTTCATGTGGTAAAGTGGGGTTCACGTGGTAAAGTGGGGTTCAGGTGGTAAAGTGGGACCTGACTTCAAAGTCTGGCACTTCAACTTCATACCAAAGAATTAGACAAGTTAGTTTAATTGGATCCATTCCTAGAAAGGTACTAAAGGAGTAAAGCTGAATAGATCTAAAAGAAGTCGATTGGCTGGCTGCCAGTGGCTCACACTTGTAATCCTTGCTGCTCTGGAGTATGCGATCCAGAGAATTGCTGGAGCCAGCTGGCAGCAAAAAGGGAATCCTGAATGAGGGGGGCGAGGATTAAAGAAAAGGAAAAATACAAGACAAGAGAAAAAAGACAAGAGGCAAAGATGGAGTGCGGGAGGTCTGCAGCCTCACATTGTAACTCAAGACTGCAGCATGTTTTATTCTTAACTTCCAGTTTATATGCAGTTTTAGGAACCAGGGAATAGCATAGGATTAACCAAGGTTTAAGAAAACAGGAAGGCCTTGAAATTGGTAAATAACAACAGGCAATGAAACAAGATATGGTTGAATGGTTTACATAAAACAGACTCTTGTGCACATATAAAACATCTCGGATTAGTACTGTCCTTCAAGTAAACCATGTCCTTGAGATAACAACATAGCCAGAGGTTAGGATGAGCTTTGTTGTTGGCTCCCTAAGCCATGACCTTGCACGCCCTTGAGAGTATAGCCAGAAGTCAGGATGAACTTCGCTGTTGGCTCCCTACAGAGAATCATGGTTTAAAGCCAGCCAAGACAGAAAAGTCCACAAGACTCTTATCTCCAATGAACCACTAAAAAGCCAGAAATGGAACTGTGGCTCAAGTGGTAGAGTGCTGGCTTTGAGCAAAAGAAGCTCAAGGATGTTTCCCATGCCCTGAGTTCAAGCCCCAAGACCTGCACAAAGATAAAAGGAACAGCACTGACAGATCCCAATCATGCAGCATTCCAGCTTGGATAGTAGCCAGATATTCTTGATCACTGTGTATCGCTCTGTCCCACTGCACCCAGGAGCCAGGAATGAGAGCCCTTCATTTGGACTGGGAACTCTTTTACAGGAATGGCACTATACAAGTACTTTAACTCTGTGCTTCGGAGTGGGATCCTTGGACCAGCAGTAACAGCTTGGCTTGGAAGCTTGTTAGAAATGCCAATTCTCTGGCCTTTGGGTTCAGGCTCCTCTAGGTGAGACCTAGCAGTCTGTGGCCACTTTCCAGGAGATTTTCCTGCAGACTAAGGCCTGAGAACCACTGTTTCCACAGAGGAGCTGCTGTGAACCACCAGGCTCAGAAACTAGTGCCAGGATGCCGGAGGATTCAGAGTAGTTCATTTTGAGACGGGGGAGGGGGGGGAGAGGGGCAGGACAGGCAGGCTCCAACCTAGGGATGTGGTAGGTGGGGGAGGGCAGTCTTCCAGGAGCTCTGGGAAGAAGTGCCTCCTTGGAGTCTTTTTTTTTTTTTT
Organism: Perognathus longimembris pacificus; assembly: GCF_023159225.1. Lineage (NCBI taxonomy): Eukaryota > Metazoa > Chordata > Mammalia > Rodentia > Heteromyidae > Perognathus > Perognathus longimembris. Next base: position 13,662,651 of record NC_063177.1, read on the forward strand.
TTTTTTTTGCCAGTCCTGGGGCTTGGACTCAGGGCCTGAGCATTGTCCCTGGCTTCTTTTTGTTGTGCCAAGTTGCAAGACCACCCCCAAGAAGACCACCGAGATTCAGACACTCCGAAATGTAAAAGCAAGGCAAGGTTTTATTTAACGAGCTGCCAACTCGGGCCTCGTCCTACTCACCGACACAGCGGAGGTTAGGAGGAAGCCCCCGAGCTGTGATTACACAGGGCTTATAAAGGCAAAGAACAAGGTTACAACAATCAGCTGTGCAAGCAAGATTAGAACACAGGTACAAATCTGATTGGCTCAGGGTTCGATTCTAAAATGGGGTTCACGTGGTGGGGCCTGACTTCAAAGTCTGGCACCTCATTTTTTGCTCAAGGCCACTTGAGCCACAACCCCACTTCTGGCTTTTTCTATATATGTGGTGATGGGGAATCGAACCCAGGGCTTCATGTATACGAGGCAAGCACTCTTGCCACTAGGCCATATTCCAGCCTGGAGTCATATTTTTATCCCAAGTGAGCAGTACAAGCTAGACTGTCTCCAAGAGAATCTCGAATCCCAGCAGCAAGGAAGGAATAAGTATGGCTGCAAGGCGGCAGGAGGGATGTTTGCTGCTAAGAGCAGCTGACAGGTGTGGCAGGTTTGGGAGGTAACCTGCCAGCCGGCTCTGAGGCTGGCCAAGCCTCCCACATTGAGCCTTGACTCATTTGTGCAAGGTCCCATCCCCACCAGGAGAGGACTTGGCCCTCTTCTGGGCAGAACACACCCCAAATAGCCTCTTGCTTCACTCACTCAGGTACCACAGCTCCCAGCACCATGCACACTAAGACCATGATGCTGAGCCCCAGGGGAATCTCAGATCCTGGATAAGAAGATGCTGACCATGTGGCAGGAGTTAGTGGGAAAGCAGGCAGGCAGTCAGGCAATGGAGGACTTGCACAGCTCGCAAGTGGCAGGTTAAGCTGATAGTGACATGGCAACAGGGGCTAAGAGGAACCAAGGAAGTAGAACATGTTGAGCAAGGACAGAGGATGTGGCACTGAGTCTTTGACATCATGATCCTATACGGGAAAAAAAGGACCCCTACCAATTCAAGGACTATTTTCCAATGTCCTTGCAAGTTGTGAAAGAAAACAAAAAGACCCTAAAGATTGCTATGGCCACGGCCATGACATGGACTCAGTCTTTTTAGTCTGTGCAGGAATTCTGTCTCTCACTTCCAAGAAAAACCCTCTGCTTACTGCCCACCCTTATTCTTTGACTATCCCAGACACAAACGGTATAAAATGGAGCTATCACTCAACATCAAATGGAGCTGTGCTCCAGTTCCTGGCAGTGGAACAGAGCACCACGGGCTAAGATGGAGGAGAAGCAAACACCAGGATGGATGTAATAAAAGGGTATTCACGCTGCTGACAAGTAAAACAGCAACATCTGGGCCAAGGAGAACAGCTGAGGATACTACCACAGCCCTTCAGGGACATCCTAGGCCTTGCAGCTGAAATTAGTGTGTCAT